>NW_019745102.1:62448-227049 GCF_002891405.2 Cryptotermes secundus | reverse complement strand
TTCTTTCCTTTTCCCCCTCTCCACGTGCCCTACGCTTGCGCCCTTCATCCTTTCACCAGGGACTGAGAGGCTCGTCTGAACACTGGAGGGCCATTCTGCTGCACGCCGTGGAAGAGTCTGGTCTCGGCCCAAAATTATTTTTTGGAATTGTGGTTTACTAAATTAACGGCGGAGTTGGGGGACGCTTGTACGTTGTGCCGTCCTTATCTGGGGCAGTTTGTATTTTTTTTAATCAATTATATTATTATATTATTATATTCATTTGGTGTCTGTACTGTTAATATAGTTTCCTATCCCAAACCACTTTTCGGTCCTTGGGTTTTGGTACGTTTCAAACTAAATCAAAATTAACTAAATAGTGGAAAATAATATTGTGGCATATAGACCATAGCTTGGTAAAGACCTCAAAACAAACAAGGCATACAGCTGTTGCTAAACAAAATGTGAATAAACAAACAGCAATTCCTGAGTAACAGCTTAAAATCACATTCCCATGGAAACAAATATATGTGCAATAACAAAAGAACAGTGTTTTTGATGTAGTCTGCACTGAGGAGTTATAAATAAGACAAGAGCACTCCACCAGTCCCTATCCTGAGTCAGATCAATCTAATCCATACCATCCCATCCTGTCTCTTTAAGATACATTTTAATATTGTCCAGCCACCTATGCCTTGGTCTTCCCAGTGGTCTCCGCCCCTCCAACTTTCCCACCAATATCCAATATACATTCCTCGTCTCCCCCATTCGTGTTAAACGCCCTCCACCAGTCCCTCTCCTAAGCCAGATCAATCTAATCCATACCATCCCATTCTGTCTCTTTAAGATATATGTTAATATTGTCCACATACCTATGCCTTGGTCTTTCCAGTGGACTCCGCCCCTCCGACTTTCCCACCAATATCCAATATGCATTCGTCTTCTCTCCCATTCGTGTTACACGCCCTGCCCACCTCTTCCTCCTTGACTTGATTATTCTAATTATACTTGGAGAAGAGTACAAGTTATGAAGCTCCTCATTACACAGTTTTCTTCAACTTCCTGTCACTTCATCTCTCTTCGGTCCAAATATTCTCATCAGCACCCTGTTCTCAAACACCCTCAGTCTGTGTTCCTCCCTTAATGTCAGAGACCAAAGTTGCACACCCATACAGAACCACAGGCAAAATTAGTTTTGTATATAACTGTTACAGTAATTGTTGCATAAAATGAAAAATAACAAGACATGGAATGAGTAAAATCTATTGTTCCTTTTATTATGTTGATTATAACCAACTCTACAAGCCTGTGAAATCTTATCTTACAGTATGGTGCATACACATGCATATGTTGTGACTCACAGACAATATTTAATGACAATATTTAATACTAGTTTGAACAAACCTGGGGCGGAATGTTATGAATGTTATGCTGTAGTATCTGTGATGTCAGTTTCCCAACAGGTGGCACAATGAGATCATGACTGGGAACCTGATGAGTCTCTGCATTGACAATGGGCTCTTTGGTTCCCACCAGTAACACCGCATCTAGCTCTGTATAGTATTCGAGGTGTGAATGGTCAAACTCCAAGCGAAGCAACCTGAAAAACATCAGAACAAATTAATTTATTTTCCCTTGTCGCATTGCTACTGATAACACTTGCAACACTGGATACAATACTTAAATTTAAATCAAGAACAAGGATTTCAAATGAACACTAACATCTCCTTGCATTTGACATGGTCTGGTAGATTGTTTCCAACATTTTGGGGGGAACCTGCAGCCTCAGTCTTCAGAGGAGGGGGATTTTTCCCCTTAAAGAAAGTAGCAATGAGCTCCTCTGAAATGCTGCCTGCTGCCTCCGTCTTTACGGTCAAAGATTCTTCTACCTTCAAGAGGTGCCCCCAAAATAATGCTGATGATCTTCCAGATTATATGGTGTTACACCCCAGAATATGGTAATCTTTAGAGTAACAGATGTGAGAACCTCAAAATTTACAAATATTTAGGGTTTCTGACAGTAAGATACTGAGAATACTTGGGCCTAAGAAAAAGGAAGAAAAATAAAGACAACATAACTAACAAATAGAAAAAGGCCAGCTACATATCTTGCTATATCATCAGTGCATTCCCATACAAGATCTGAATTTCTTAACATTCACTGCCTCAAAGAAGTTCTGACAAAATTTACAGCCATTCTGTGGAAAAAAAAAAAAAAGGTAAAGCTGTCCCTGTGCTTAACTAATTAGGCACTACTTCATTAAGATGTAAGGGGGAGAGGATGTACAGACCTACTTTTTCTTGACCCTGGCACTAGTTGAAGGCAACTGGTCAGCTTCAGACCCTGGCCAGGGAAACAGTCCCTGGTACCTATTGGACAGGAAGCTGGGCGGGTCCCAAAGGCAGTCTGGATGATGTGGAGAACAGAAAATTCTTGACCCTACTTGAACTCCAACCCTTCAGTTGTCCAGCCTGTAGTCAGTCGCTATACTGCCTGTACTACCCCGGCTCCTGTTCTGCACAAAAGCAAGACGCAAGGTTGATTCTACATGTCTCTACGGGCAAATCTATCATTTGTATCACGCATTTCATGGTAATATTTAGTTTCTCATATATGTAATATATATGAGAACGTACCGTGATCATGAAAGAAATTCAACTTTAGATTCTGACAGATTTACACATTCTCAGCTCCTCAACATGAAAATGTGTTTTTTAATGCCGTCTGCCCCCCCCCCACATTTCTACATGCACACACACGCCCTTCACTACAACTCGAATGGTTTGATGGACTCAATTCATATTCAATATTCATGGGTTCACCCATGTTATGCAGGGCTTGAGGTTCTCACAAGAGTGACTATGAGCAGTTCTATCTTCTGGACTATAACGCCATGTAGTGTGGGGCAGGTCTACTGATGTCGCCCCCATCTTTGCAGTTGAAGAGTAAGCCAAGTAGGCAGAGGGCAAAGCAGGCTTTACTTCATGCCTAACTCATGCTGGTAGAACTGGAGTTTGGTATCAGCCGTGCTGAACATTATATTACCTAAAAATAATGCGATCTCTTATTAGGATGCAATATATTGCCGATAATGTATGCTACCTATGAACTATCTGAATCACAGAGCGCATGATTTAAGCAACCTGGTTAGAATGGTAACATGTTGCATGACCACAGATTACATGATAGGTCACAAAAGAGCAATTGGTCTTTTGTTTCATCATGTCATATCCACTACCTGTGTATGTAAAGTGTACTAAACTATATAAAGAAGATGATTCATAATTGACTATTTATGTGGGTTATTTATAGGAGATAGTGTTACAAATTAGCCTTGATGCATCATTCGATAATACTATTATGTATATGGTGACTGCATGACTAATAATAATGGGTTATGGAATAGATGAATAGATTTAATGGACACTCACAAGTCATAAATACAAATAATTATAACACACTAAAGATTACTGTAACTATAACACACAAAATAAAGTCACCATCATCTGCTTGCTAGTCATTGCTGGGTAACAAATCTTATCTGGTTAACATTTCACTATTGAACTGCCTTCTGAATTCCCCTATGAATGAATTTCTGACTCCTTTCTCAATCTGAATCTCTCAAATTTAAAGTCACACTGCAAATGACAGTCAGTCATTAAGTCTTGGTGTCAAGCCTGATCTGGGGCTCATGACCATATATTTATTACTGTTTAACAATTAGAGTCTTGTTTTTGTGGGGTGCCCTCTCTGACGAGGGGATGGGTCTGTCTTTTGTACATGCTGCTGCTCTTGCCAGCACAGTCTTTCTTAGGTCTGAGTCCCTTGGGACTTGCAACCATATTTTACTGTCTCAAATTTGAGACTTCCCTTAATGTCACCTCCCACAACTCGCAGGGTCACGGTGGAGGTAATCAACCCCACCTCCACACAGGAATTCATGAATGCACTGCATTTTATAACTTCCTGAGAACCCAATATGGTTCCATTACTACTGTTCTTCATGAATGCACTGCCTCAGAAACAATGTTTTAATTCCTGAGTAACAGTTTGGTTTTCTAAGTGTTTAGAAATTTCCAGTTTCCATATCCACATCCAGAGTACGACTGGACAGAGGGGAGACAGGAAGTGTGCAGACTGGAAGAGGAGTTCGACAAGGATGCTGTTTATCACCAATTCTGTTCAACTTGTAGAGTGAATGCCTTACCAAGGAAGCTCTGGATGGGCTCGGAGACTTCAAAGTAGGAGGGCAAATTATTCAAACTGTGGAATATGCAGATGACCTTGTGTTAATGGCTAAGGAAAAAACTGTGCTACAGGGCATCACTGATAGACTAATTGAAATTGGAAGGTGCTATGGCATGGAAATGAATGTGGAGAAAACAAAAGTAATGAAAATTTCGAGACAACCAACCCCAGTCACAATAAAGATAGACCAAAAACAACTGGAGAATGTGAAATGATTTAAATATTTGGGTAGCTTGTTAACAGATGATGGAAGGTGTACTAGTGAAATTAAATCCAGGNTGGAGAAGATCAGTTGGACCGATTATGTGAGAAATGAAGAAGTGTTAATTAGAGTCAGTGAGCAGAGGAATATCCTACACGAAATAAGAAAACGGAAGGCTAATTGGATTGGTCATGTTTTACGCAGAAACTGCCTTCTAAAAGAAGTTATTGAAGGAAAGATAGAGGGGCGGATAGAAGTGACAAGAAGACGAGGAAGAAGACGTAAGAAGATGCTGGATGACCTTGGGGACAGAAGAGGATACTGTCATTTGAAGGAGAAAGCTCTAGATCGCATTAAGTGGAGGAATTGTTTTGGAAGAGACTGTGGACCTGTCGTCTTGACAGATTACTGATGATGATATCCATGGAAATCATGTTTTGAAATTAGTTGCTTTTATAGGAATCAGTCTCTCCATGGCAACATGTTTGCCTACTCATTTCCCAGAAACGGCCCACATGTCACAATACGTACAACTGGAAAGGAATGCAGGAGAAAGCAAGGGAAGTTAACAGTACAAAAGTTTACATAACAAACAACAGGAGTTCCCACTGAATTCTCAGTGGGTGTAACAACAGTACACAGACGCAAACTGTCTGCTTACCTTGTTGGAGAATTTATGGTCTCAATCACAGGTGAAAAGATCATGGGAGTGTGGTCAACTTTCTGGGGCTCCCCCTCCCACAATAATCTCCAGTGGTTCTCATGATCTGCAGCCCAAATCCGAACCACTGAGCCAGGGTTGTACGTTTCATACACACTCACTCTGAACGGGTACACAGCTTCCTCAAACAGCAAGTCTACCAACAGAATGTCATGAGCTTGAATGATGTCTTTAAGCTAATAAGTTACCAGTTTCCATGCAGAGCATGAGTACCAACTTCTGGGATAGTATGTTTAAATGACCAATGTTTTGAAGGAACACACCGCCTATAACTCCAGGGTTAAAAGAGCTGAGCAAGATACCAGTGTGAGAGCAGGTGGCAGGCCTGAGGCAGTATGCTCCTCCAAAACATTGGCTGACTTTCAGCAGACTATACAGCGTTATATTGCAGAAGCTAGTTAAAAAGAAAAGGTGTAACAGGCCATGGAGGCCCACAGGGTTGTGAGATGTCAAAGCACCCACATTTTCTAGACAATCGGCTCACAGATGGTGGTGAGGTTGTCAGCCTTATGCACTGGTTGCCCTTTACCCCCAGGAAGACTCCTGGTACTCATTTCTGTTAGAGGCTGAGTCAACCCCAGGGCCATAGTGCAGCTGGAAGGATTAGGTCAATTGAAAAATGTCCAATGACCTCATAAGGAATCAAACCTACGACCTTCCAGCTTGTAGCATGTGCCTCAACCAACTACTCTACTGTGTGCCCCTCCCAGAAGTTAGTACTCTTCATAACCACTGCTGCAAGAACCTCACACCTTACATGAACTTTACAAATATCTTGGACGTCTGATGCTAAGACATACTTGTACAATCAGATTTGGATGAAGAGGTGAAAGACAGCACACATGCATACTGATGTTCAGTCTTTTAGGGACAACTAACAGCTGCCACATGTTCTTGATCTTGTTCTTGTTCTTTTATTTCAAATTCAAGTACATCTAAATTCAGGTTGAGAAGTAGATTCACAAACCCTTGGATATAGAATGTGTCACATATCAGAACAAATGTTCCAATTAATCGCTGGAATAAGTCTAGGTATTAAGTATTTCAGTATCAATTCCAAATTTATTTGTATCTACTACGTCCACTGGCGCAAACCCAAATAGACTTCTTTCAAGTCAATACAAATTTCTCTTCACATCAGTGCTGATATATTTGTATTTTATCTTCTTTAAACATTTCATTTTGTGCCTCTTCAAAGAATGTATGAAAAGATACTAACCGTTTCTTCAGGGAAAAATGAGAGAACAAGAAAAATAGTAAAATGTTAATTAGAGACAAAAAAAATCTGAAGAGTTGTATCTTTCGGGATATAATACTGTGTATTCCATTAGAAGTCAACCAACATTTTGGAGGAACGTGCCACCTCCATCTTCAGAACTGAAGAGTAAGCCATGCAAGAAACCAGAAAGAAGCAGGCAACAAGTAATACTTAAGAAGAAAGCCATCTTCTGGGATTTGGTGCTGTGTAGAAATTGTGTTAACCAATGTTTCGGAGGAACGTATTGCCTCCATCTTCGGGGTAGAAGACAAGAAGAAATCTGCGAGCGAACCAGCAGAGCATATGCAACAGACTGAATGCTTAATTCATCAACCCTGAAGATGGAGGCAATATATTCTTTGAAATGTCAGGATGACTTTCAATGGACTACATAGTTTCTTATCCCATAAGACAGAACTCTTCATAAGCACTACTGTGAGAACTTCAAACTCTACAAAGAAGACTCTGGTTTGGACACTATTTCTGTTATTCAAAAGTATGGAACTACAAGTATCAAAGGTGAATTTAAAAAACAAAACAACCATGGTACTTAATTGACAGCCTATTGTATGTGTTTCTATTTATAACAAACATGCAAAACCAGATTACAGCATTAAACAGAAAAGCAAAGGGACCAAAATAGTCTTCAAGAGGATGGCCTAATTCATGCAGATGATGATGGAAAAGCACAGTGCATCATACCTATAAAATCTTGGCTAATAATTTTTCCTAGTGACTGTGGCATAAAAGGAAGTGTCCTCGATGGTGCTTCATTCCACCACTTGCCATAAGTTCTCTGTAACAAGGAACAACTGGATGAAATACAAACGTACAATTCCTAATATGGACTTTGATCTATGAAAATGAAACTCGACAGAAAGAACGTTCCTGACTTCTTACAGCACTTCACGCGCCAAGTTTTATTATATTTCATAAGTCACAATCAAAGATTATGTATAAGAAACTACACATCTCCACTTGTTCTATTAAAAATTAATACGGCACATAATAATAATAATAATAAAAACACTGAAGACGACCATTCCAACATCTAAATGGGAGTGTGTGTCTATAAATGTAAAAATTATACATTTATTTACAGTATGTCACAAATGCTTGTTGGACTAGAAAAGAAAACCATTCTATAACTGACGTAACATATGACGGAGGGGGCTTCATCACTGCATATTCACATCACATTTGGGCATTCTTATCAATATTGTAAAATATTAACTTGCGAAACGTGGGTTTATCGTAAAAACAATACAATTTATTTTCCAAACCCTCTTAACACTACAGTTATATGTACCAAAACTCTTTTTTCGTGTTACATACACTCTTAACCTGTAACATACCATAACAAATGCCTGCGGAAAGTCCCCATAGTCTGGAAATTTACTAGGTTTCCCAATAATGTTGTACGCAGTATACGATATGCTAACATCACTACCGTACTGGGAACTAAAACCGATGACACTTTGCACAAATTGTTCAATAAATACAATATCAGTGTCGTCTGAATTCGAAACATCGAATAATAATAATTTATCATCATCGACCATTTTTGTCAGGTTATGACGTTTATCTTTTTCACGAGTAGCATTGTCACAATAACAATCACATGTTATTTACTTCTTTATTATCACTACGGTCAGTACGAACGGTACGAACGATTACGCACTACCAACATGAAACAATTGCTGGTGAGCCTGTCACCAACAACAGCCGTGTGTCCGTAATAAAAGCCACTTTACTTCAAACACGAGTCGTCATAAAAAATTGTACTGGATAACAGGAATAATCCGTGCAGTTCAGCAGACGACCGTACTCTCCATAAGGTTCATAAGTGTTCATTTTTAACAAATTTGTTCATTGGAACACTCGAATTGAAGGGAGAACAGAATGGAGCTAAAAAATGTGTGTACGAAAACCGTATAACTACACACCTGCAACATTTGAGCTTTAACAGTAGTGGACATACATACTTGAAAGTATTGAAATGTTCTGTGACACAGTAGAGTTTGGTAGGTGCGTAAAAACGTTTCATCGATCTTCAGCTATCCACATTGGCTTATTGACGTAGACTAACGCTATAACTCCATCCCTGTCCTCGATAATTCTTGATTACTATATAAATGGAAAACACGAATTTAGGTAGCACTATCACCTACACATTACTAAGCACCGATCATTTAAATAATTACTGAGCCTGTACCAGAAAGGATCCGTACTTGAAAATCCCAAGGCAGCAAGCCTGTTTTCAACATAACGTCCACTAATTAGTGCAATATAATGAAATCGTGGGTTCAAATCTGCTTTAGAGAGCGACAAATTTATATTTCATCTTCATTAGTGAAAAAAAACTACCACTAACAGAAAAGTTATCTTTGGATATCACACCATTTAGTTCGATAGATCGGTACCAAATTTTCGGAGCAACCTGCTGCCTCCATCATCAGGATGTGATAGAAACGGACCTTTCGTAGGAATGTGCTGTCTTCATGTTTTGGGCTAAATAATAATTCTTCTACCATGAAGACCGTGCAAGCATATTCTTCCTATACATCTGTAACTCTCTAATAGACTACACAGCATCACATCCCAGGGGATCCCCAAATCTCACGATGACTTATGTTGGCACCTTTGTTTCCACAATGCGGCATGTGAGTCGAATGATAATCTGTGTATGACACGTAGTAACGTGTTAGATGTTTAATTCGTTGTATTGCCAATAAAAGTCGGTGATTAAGTGTAATTTTCTATACCGCTTTCATTGAATAGAGTTAAAAAAATGTCAGGGAAACAGTCAAAAGCCTTTACTAAGGAAGAGGAACTGCTTCTCCAGGATTTTAGCAGAAATGTGTCGACTAAATCGTCAGCACTGTTTTATGGGAATGCATTTATTGTTTCTGCCATACCAATATGTAAGTAAACGTAATGTACAAATAAATATTAAGTATGGAGGAAATTAAAATTATTAGAATAAATTAAATGCTAGTAGGAACTGCATGCAGGTTCTAGTGAAGAGGCTTTGAGGTTAGATTGCCCATTTTATAACATTTCATTCAGAATTTGTTTAAAACTGGAGGAGTTTATCTTCAGATCTTTCATTTAGAATGACTGTCCATAGGGAAAGAACTTGAAATATTTCTTTTAACAGGGTTGTTCTGGAGAATTCATATGATTGACCTGTATTCGTCAATTATCTCCTTCATCGCAGTGACATTAGCCAGTACATATTTGGTTGCACTGGCATATAAAAACACCAAGTTTATTTTGAAACACAAGGTAAGTTCTGATATGAAGTCATTCATTATTAAATGAAAGGGAGTGAAACAGTAAATCTGTTAGTCTGTAGGAGTAGGAGTTTATGTTTTAGAAGCAGACAGTCTGGGGCACATGGTAGTGTAGTTGGTTGAGGCTGTATGCTACAAGCCGGAAGATTGCGGGTTTGATTCCCTATGAGGTTATTGGATTTTTTAATTGATGTAATCCTTTCAGCCACACTATGGCCCTGGAACTGACTTAGCCTCTAGCAGAAATGAGTACCAGGAATCCTCCTGGGGGTAAAGGGTGGCTGGCACATACGGCTGACCTCATTGGCATCTGTGAGCTGATTGTCTAGAAAATATGGGAGACTTAGTGTCTCACAACCCTATAGATCTCCATGGCCTGTTTCAGGGATAGCTTTACCTCTACTTACCTTTATTCAGAAATTAAGTTTTAGTGTATGGAGGTCTGGGCCACTATCCATCCCTTCTTGTCACATAGGTAACCTGTTCCCCAGAGCTTTGCCTCTACTATATAATTTCTCAAGAGATCCTTTTAGCTTCAGCTTCCCCTGACCAATAGGTAGACCAATGATATAACAGAATATATTGTATATCATATGACAGTACTGTGGGCACACCACCATCAGATATTAAAGACATGGTTCTACAAAATTTTTGAAGATACTGTTAACTTCATTTTTAACAGTAATGAGGTAGGTTTTTGGTTTTGTTTTTAAAAATAAACTTCTGCGGTTGCCAGCATAACTGTACTGTTATGTTGTCTGCTAAACAATGATTCATACCTCACCTCCTTCCAGTACACCCTCATACAGTGCAGGCACATTGATTCAGACCTCACCCCCTTCCAGTACACCCTCATACAATGCAGGCCCTCCATGGCGTCACTACAGGTGTGAGGTTGGGTATCACTTCTTGCCATATGACATTTGTATACAAGAATTTTAACCCAGAAACTTGTTGCTTGGGTTAAAGATTGCAATCAGTGCCAACACTTGAAAATGTTTCTAATCACCATCTCCATGGCATCATATGACTGTTCAAAAATTTGAGGGTGATAACATGTTAGGATGACCTTTTGGGCAATGCATTAATTAGATAGATGTATACAAATCACTGAAAAGTGAAAATTTATGGTATTTGGTCAGTGAAATAAGTTTACATGTTGTGTCCATATACTTGAGTCTCTTTAGCATGCAGCTACATAACACATTTAGTCTGCTAGCTAGTATCATGTCATACGACCATAAAACCTGTAGAAATTTCAATATGAAATTGTAAGCTAATGTTTTCATGCTGTATGCACTGCTGAACTTAAGTTGTTTGTAGGTTGCTGTGAAAAGGGAAGAAGCAGTAACCAGGGAAATGACTAGGAAATTGGCAGAAGATAAGAAGATGAGTAAAAAGGAGAAGGACGAGAGGTATGATGGAGGTGAAAGGTTCCGTAATTAAAGTGCAATAGTGAGATGTGAAGGCTATCAATGTTCTGGGATGTGGTGCCATGTAGTTTTGTAAAGAGTACTCTAATGCCCTGAAGATAGAAGTGGCAGTTCCTTCCAAATTGTTTGTACCCATCCACAAAACTATGGTGTCACATCCCAGAAGACAGCAGTCTTGATGAGAGATGCGACGGAGGTGAAGACTTCTGTAATCACATGACCTGCAAGGTGTATAATGTAGTTTAAACTTCTGGTCAAGCAGCCATGGCTAAAACAGACTAGTACAAGTCAACATTAATACAATCTAATAACCATCCAGCAAACTACTATAGAGTTGAAGAGTTCTGGTATGCAATGCCGTGTAGTCTGTCGCAAGTCAACTGACTTTTCAGAGGAACAACGTTAACATAATCTGCAGGTTTGAAGAGTAAGCCAACCAACTTCTGCTTACTTCCTACAATATTTTTACTTGGCTTATTATTTAAGCCTGTGGATGGAGGTGACATATTCATTCAAAAAGTCTGTTGACTTTCAGTAGATTACACAGCATTGTGTCCCAGGAGATAGAGCTCTTCGTAGAATGACTTTCTTATGATGGTGTAATGGTTTGAATGATTAAATGATGATGGCATACCTTTGTTTTTATAGTAATTGGAGTATATGATGATTTATCCTTTGTTGTCCATGCATCACACTTTGTGTTGGCATGTGAATAGGATATTGTTCCCAACATTCTGAAGTTAAAGCCTCCGGCACATCAGTAGTGGGAGATGTTTACATCCTATTCCCAGATAATAAAGGTTAGTGAAAGTGCCTGACTTGTTCATAGAATCCTATGGAAGAAGAACGAAGTTGCTGACTACGAGGCAACAACATTCTCTATCTTCTACAATAATGCCCTCTTCCTGGCTCTAGTAATCTTCTCAAGCTTCTACCTCTTGAAGACATTCACTCCAGCGGTGTATCCTTTTGTGTGCCTACGACAGAACGGATGATTACAATTTTATAAAGCTGTTCTTAATCTCTTAACCGAAAGCTCAGCCAATATAGTGATGAGCTACCAGCTGGATGGCTGAAGTTGATTTCCCGGCAGGGCAAGAGATTTTTCTCTACTCCACAGTGTCCGCACTAGTTCTGGGGCCCACGCAGCCTCTATGTGATAACTATTGGGGGTTCTTTCCCCTGGGGTAAAGTGGCTGTGGTATGAAACTGACCATCTAGTTCAGAGGTCAGAATGGTGGAGCTACACCTCCACTCCACTATGTTTTCATGGCCTAGTGCTTAATTAATTAAGCACATTGACCATTTTACCTTTACTGTATTTATGTTTTTTGTATAAATAAACCACGATTTTTTCCCTAAACAGCATTATCTGATTGATATTTGTAACAGAGAAGCAGCATCTTCTCTTACGTTAGGAAATTAATTCTTAAGTATTATTTTTACCCAGTATGTGTTCATGATATGCTTAGTCATGGAGTAACTTCATTGTTACCATTTTATCATTCTGATAATTGTAATTTCCTTTCCTTAAAAAACATACTAGACTGCAGTTAATGTACTTTTTACCTTTAATAACATTCTGTTCATATTTCTTAGTAGTATTTTTAGTCTGTGATACCAAAGTGTGTTGTTCCTTAGTTCTGAACACAGGAACTACATTCTCTCAGTTGGAGCTGCAGGAGGATTGCTTGCGCTGCTGTCCACAGGCCCCCAGTGAACTCATAGCAGTGCTGTGTGAACAGAAGAGAGAGTATCAAAGATATCTGAGCAGTTTTTTGTAAATCTTGTGTATCTGTTCGTAAATCAATAAAAAATTATGAAGTATGTTGTTGTAGATGATTGTGCTGAAAGATTTTCCTCATAGCTTCAATCCTCGCAGTCTCTGCCATCTGTGAATTCCAAATTAGAATACAAAGTCCAAGATAAAAGAATATTATACTGCAGCATTTTGTTTCACTGCATATTGTTACGCTTTGCCATCACTGGTGCAACTTTGTTGATATTAATATTAACACTTCAGCATACTTTAATTTATACATCTGATGATGGCCAGTTAAGCTGAAACATGTAGTGTTGTATAATGAGAAGAGAAGACATTGAGGTGTGAATATTGTGTTGACGAAGTTGCGCAAAGACGGAAAGGAGTAAGAACATGAAGTTATAAGTGAGACATGTAATGGCCAAATATGGACAATCTTACCTGTTATGAGTCTCATCTGATTTGCTGTTCTTTTTTGTGAATCAGTACATGTCGCTGTCAGTTTCGCATCAAATAGCAGGATGTCTGGTGACTAATGAATTGGAAACATAATTGTGGCCTGAGGTACTGGAAAAAATCACAATAAATGCAGACAATAGCTGGTGTCCCAGCTGAGATTTGAACTGGGCACTCATATATAAGTATTCAGTGTTATAACTACACACAGACCAAGGGAGTTTGAGAACAGGGTGCTAGGGAGAATATTCGGACTGAAGAGGGATGAAGTGACAGGAGGTTTGAGAAAACTGCATAATGAGGAGCTTCATAACTTGTACACTTCGTCAAGTATAAGGAGAATGATCAAGTCAAGGAGGATGAGGTGGGCAGGGAGTGTAGCACAAATGGGGGCGAAGAAGAATGCATATAGAATTTTGGTGGGAATGCCAGGAGGGAAGAGTCGACTAGGAAAACCAAGATGTAAGTGGGTGGATAATATTAAAAATGGGTCTTAGACAGGATGGGGTGGTATGGACTGGATTCATCTACTCAAATAGGGACTAGTGGGAGGCTTTTGTGAACACTGTAATATGAACCTCTTGTTTCAATAAAACACTGGGACATTCCTGAGTAGCTGCTCAAGTGGTGGCTTGTAAAGAAGGGCTCAGCTCCATGGAGTTACTTAGTGTTACCACTACACCAATGTGCTTAGTGTCCCTGAATTAGATACACAATCATATGCCAAATATTTAATCACAGGCATGCATGCTGCTGGCTAATACAGTTACAAAAATGACTTACTTATATGTTCCTTTGGGAATTTAAAAAGGATTAAGAAAAACACAGTTAAATGTCATCGAAGTTTTCTATTTTATATATTTTAAAAATGCAGTTTTTTTAATCATTATTTTAAAATCAAGTGTTCACATTTGAGTTTCCATTCACTTATGAGGCATCCACGCTTTGCTGTCTCAACCTCTGAGCAACACCTCTTGGGAATGGCTGGGTCCTCCAGAACACAAACTCACACGATAAAGACCAGAATTGAGATGCATAAAAATCACTTGAGATCTTGGGGTTCTCATTCCAGAATGTGACACTGTCTAGTACAGGTACCTCTCTACCAAACTAAATGACATCACATCCCAGAATACATTAACCTTCATAAGAAACATGCTTCACACTGAATCCCAAATTTGTTTAAAATAAACAAGGTATTCACACAATTATTAAAAAACTAAGTTGAGGCACTTCAGCCTTGGGGAGGCAATAGTGCTCAGCTTTTATGTCCACCCACTTAAATTATGATATGGCTTACAATATACACTTCACACTCATTAACAACAGTTTACAACAAGTTAATTATGAGTTTTTTTTAATATGAACATGAATTCCAAGTGAAAAACTTAGCAACATTAACCTTCTTGAGTCTACTGGGATGCACATATCCAACAGATAACTCTGTTGTCTCTTAGTATATAAATGTTCCACAAATGCACACATTCCTGTCTTTTTGTGTCAGCTATGAATCTAGTTCCAAAAAAAGTGTTAATACAGATATCTAACTCTAGAAAAAAATTTTCAGATATGATTTTTCAAAATCAGACATGAAAGTTTAAGGAAAGTTGGTCAAGCTGCTATTAGGAACTCAAAGCAGTGATTAATAGACTTGAAAGGATTCTAACGATGGTGTATGCTGTACAGAAATATTAGGCTTATTTCGGACTCTATCCATTGTCTGGTATATATAAGACAAAAACCCACATTTCAGAGACTGGATCTGTCTCCATTCTCAGGTGGATGGGGCAGGATAGACCTACTCAGTTGGGCCTGTTAGAAAGAGCTAATGATTGAGACTAGTTCTTTCTAACTGGCCCAACTGAATAAGTCTATCCTGCCCCATCCACTTCGGTTTCCCCTGCCAATCTTCATTCCACAAAATTCTCCATCATCACAATCACCCGGGACAGGGTACAATAGGCCAGTCAGTGGCCGCCGTGCCAAATGGACCCAATTGGCCTNCCCCCCACTAAGCAAATTAAAAAAAAAAAACACCAGAGGATCATTAAATCTGATTGCTTCTCACATATCTGTATTAACACTCCGGCTGCCAACCCCTGCCATAGACCTACATGCTAGAAATGCAAAGGCTACCTGGTGAAAAGTCCTCACAAAGAAAAATCCACAATACTTCCTGAGATTATTTTCAAAAGACCACAGATATAGGTGACATGAAAGCCTGTCTTTTCTCTAAACATCAATATATCATATTTGATACCATCTGTTGAAAGAAATGCTGTACTACGTAATTAACACTAGGTTGATATTTTCAGCAGTGGCAGTTATAATATAAGTATGCCAAACAAATTCAATTGACTTTTGGCATGCAAAGGGCCAACTCCTCTAAAAGGGAACAAGTAAATGTGGACTTATAGTGAATTGAATTTTTCTCTTCATACCCACCATCCGTTAAGTCTGGTTTTGGATAACAACTATATGTCTAGAATGTTCATGACCACAACTTGTACTTACCTTAGTCAAACAGCAAAATCGTCTTACCATCAGTATAATTTTAATACTTTCATTTGTAATCTTCACGAAACATAATTACAATGATCAAGTCAAGAGTGATGAGACAGGTAGGGCATGCAGCATGCACGGGGTAGAAGAGGAATGCATATAGGGTTTTGTTGGGAAAGCCAGAAAGAGACCACTAGAAATATCTAGATGTAGGTGGGAGGATAACATTAAGATGAATATTGGAGAAATAGTATGGAATAGACTGGATCATCTGGCTGAGGACAGGGACCAGTGGAGGGCTCTTGTGAACACAGAAATGAACCATCATGTTCCATAAAATGCTGGGAAATTCTTTTAAAGAAGGACTTAGGGCCATGAAGTCAGTTGGTTAATTGATCTGACTAGAAACATATATAACCAAACACCATTTCACAGTTTTTCACATAAAGATCTCATTTGCACATTCTGAAAGGAATTATCAAAGTTCTGGTTTGGGATGTATGACTTGTCCTCTTATCCACATCAAGTTGCCACAGTTCTTCGCTTGGATTTGAAATAAATAATGTAACTTACACATACAACAGTCAGCTGATCTGCATTCTTCCTTTGATGAACTGCAGCTTGTAAGAATATTATACCAAGCAACATGTATGAGTTTGGGTTCTGTTGTCTTTTCCTAGCAGATCAACATTTTCCACAAGCAGTTAACAAATTTACTGCCATGTCCTCACACTTGGATTTCACTTGTTGGGTCAGCCGTTTCACCACATATGTGATTCTGAACTTAGTATATCTGAAGCAGAAGCAAAACAGAACAGATGTAAAGCATGCAAGGTTAAAGTTCCCACAACATTGGGTATGAAGACTGCCATCATCTGGAACACAACACTGTGCATTCTGGAAGAAGCTCACTGGAATTTTGGAGGAACATATTACCTATATCGTCAAGATCGAGCAGTAAACCAAGCAACAGAGCACTAGTGGCTTGCTTGGCTTACTCTGCAGCCCTAAAGATGGGAGCAGTACATCCCTCCAAAAAGTTGTGAAACTTATACCAGACTGCATGGTGTCACAACCCAGACATGAATATTTACGTGAAAAGCAGTCAAAAACCACTCCATATGGAGAATCTTCTGAGATTTGACAAACTAAATTTAGAAGTTTCTCTGATTCTGAGAGCTGTCTGTGGAAGAAAATGACATTTGCGTGCAGAGTGGGAACAGCCCAACATCACTTGCTAGGGCTGGCACTGGCAAGCAGTAAACTGCAACCTATCAGGCAGTGGGATCGACAGCAATTATGTTAATGCCATTTCGACAGGCATGGCATTTTCCAGGAGCATACCCACAAGGGAAGAGGCTGCTACAGAAACCAAACTCTACACGGGAGGATTTAGCAGCAAAAGTTGTTGGCATCTGTTCAATTATATCTGAGTAATTCACAGAACTTTACTAATCCAAATGTTTACAAGCCATAATGTATACCTAAAACTAGATTTGGGAAAAATCAGTTCAGCTGGCTTCTGGGTAACAAGCCTCTCTTTCAATATTCAGGCCAGCAAACAGCGAGTTATTATTGTCATGACAAATGACAAGCTGCTTTGTTCCTCCCCTCTGCCAGGAAGCACATTAGTTATTACTCATTATGATAGATGGCAGAGTGAACCTACAGAGTAATGTGAACTCTGAACCACAGCAAAGCCTGATATTCACAAAGTTCTGGGCTTTGTATCATGGGGGAGAGGGAAAGAATAAAGAAGCATCTTCAATAATTATGATTATTATTTTGGATATTATCAGTTATCTTGAGATTTTGGGAGCAAAACATTCTAGAAACTGAATATGTTCCTGTCACTGGATGTAAGGGAGGAAAACTTCCTACTCATTGGAATCCATTAGAAAGAGCTAGTCTTGGTCACTCATCTGCATGGATTATGCTTCCCCAAATATGGAGGTAGTGGGTATCTCCAAAACGTTATTAAATATCTATCAGACTACACGATACACATTCCATAAGATGAAATCTTCATTTTAATTATCATGGCAAATTTAAAATCTCAGTTCTCCCAACTGCTTTGCCTTCCTAAGTTTAAAAATATTTCACAATCCATTATATGACTAACAATACTGGCAATATTGGTGTTCTTAATTATATGAAATACTGAAGATTACTTCTGTTATCTGGCCAGCCTGATTACTGTCGGAGAAGTAATAAAGCAATAAAGAAGTCATTACATACAATCAAATAACGTGTGATGTGTGGAACACAAGTAGCACCACAAAGTAAGTTTGTACTGCAGTATATATCTATAAAATTACCATAAAGCTTACTCATACATATCTGAATAGCTTATTTCAAACAAAATAATATAATCACAGCTGACAAAATATACAGTACACTATTATACAATAAATATGATTATAGCGGTATATGAGACTTGCCCTTATTTTTTTTTATGGCATGTATCTCACATAAAAATTCAGTAGATAGGAATGCTTACTCCTACAGTTGTTTTGTAATCAGTAAAGGCAATACAGATCATACTGTACAGTAGATTTAAGTAAATATGCTGTGTTGTTTGTTGACATCATTATGAACATAAATCCACAACTTACACTGAGAAACACTGTGACAATTACAAGAATGCATATGCATGAATTTTTTGGAATGTAGTATTCATATATTCAAAATAAATACAGAAAACATAATATTACTTTTTTCTCCTAATGGTGGCTACATATCACTGACAATGTACGAAGAGCAAGGCAGTGTTCATAACAGGGATCACTTCAATCCCTGGTTTTGTGTTATGCCTCTTTATTGATTTCCTATCTTAGAATCACAAATCTTGAAGAAATAAGTCACAACTAACTTAACTTCTGCTTTTATCAATCATTTACATCATATTTTACATTGGTCTCTCAATTCTGGCATTTCAGTGTGCTATAATGACTGAAACATTTGCAACAAGATAGTAATGACTGACTGACTGACTCTCAGGTTATTAAAGTATACAAGTGTCTAGCATAGACAGTTACGATTTCCATTTTTATTGTTATATCTAATAGTACGTTGCATCTGCTGGCAGTTTCTATGCAGTACGCATTCAGGAGATATTTGGGAATTTTCTTCCTGCATTTGAAATACTTTGATTAATAGCTAAAAGCAGTGATCCTTTTTAGCCACATACTGGCAGACTTTGCAAAATCACATATCTTCTGGTGCATTGCATGCATCAGTCTTGAGGCTAAAATTGAGTTTGAGAGTACCAGCAAACATATTTTTAGAAAAAGAGCACTGGTTACAAATAATGGTGAAAGATGGCAACTGGGAAAATCAGATTAAGTGTTTTAACTACCCAGTCAGCTCAGTACAATTATAAGCCTCAGTTTTGCTGTAAAGGAACAGGAGACAATGAAGAATATGCAGGCAACTGTGAATTCAGAATTGTTCATAATTTTTAACCCTTTCAGTGACATGAATTTATATTGATAAATCATAACTTTATTTACCTTTCAGGCAGTTCAGATATCAGTCAAGTTTAACAGTAAATGCAGAGGAAAGCCTTTTTACACACCCAGTCACACATGTTTGTAGTTCCTATAGACATCAATATGTAAATATAAGAATTTTCAATACTTATAAAATTTTGTAGACATATTTCATTCATATTATCTGTGTATTTGAGTATACAATATAGTTTGTTGAGATATTATCCAGTAAATACATTTCAATAATTCATTTAAAGTGGAGTATTATTTGTATTTGTCAATTGGGTTTCCAACGATGGATCTCTCTTATTTTGTCACCAAGATCACCAAAATAGCCTGCTCAACCCTCACATGCTATAGCCTGTGAAAGAACAATGGACAGCCTACTTGTTATGCATTTCATTTTAATGGTAGGGATATATTATTTAATTTCTCAGCCTTTAAATATGGAGGCACTAGCATCCATGCTCTTGATATGAAGTGAAGCCCTTACTTTGTGTCAAAAGATTCTGGGGGTGGCATGAATCAGTATGCACCAAAATTTGATCTGAGGTTCTCACAGTGGTGAGTATGATGGTTACCAGAGTGAGCTGCTGTGTAATCTGATGGTTTGTTTCTTTGTTTGCTTACTGGACTTACTCCTCAACTCTGATGATGGAAGTAGTATATTCCTCAGACAGTAAAATTTTACCAGATTGCATGGCATCACATCCATAGAGGACAATACCCTTTGTAGCCACACCATGAGAACGTCAAATCTCATGTCAATGTTAGTGTCTTCAGGGATGCGATGTAGTGGAAGCTCGCAGAAAGTTCTGCTTTGGAGGTACCTGTTGCCTCCATCTTCAGGACAGAAGAGTAAGCCTCTCTTTATTTTTTTTAATGCTAGTGGGGTGACACTAAGTCCCTTGTACTGCAGCCACTTCTGGGCTATTGTACCAGCCCAAGATGATAGGTGAGGGTGATTGTGGAACAATTGGTGGAATGAAGATTGGCAGGGGAAACCGAAGTACTCTCAGAAAACCTGCCCAACGCCACTTTGTTCACCACAAATCCCACTTGATCAGACCTAGGATTGGACCTAGGCCGCCACTGTCGGAAGCCAGCTACTAACCACTTGAGTTATGGCCCGGCCAAGCCTCTCTTAGTCCATGATATATATACAGTGTCCATCTTGCAGTGCATCCACTTTTACCTGTCACTTCACAACATGTTTCGGCACCATAGTGCCATCATCAGGTGCTCCATTTACACTAATCTATTGCACTGCTTGCCATTATGTCAATGTAAAATTATTTCAAAAGTATTTTAAAATATTCGTCAGTTATAATAAATTTTTTTGTACTAAAATCTTGTTAATATATTCATCTTATCTGTTCGAATTCAAAACCCGCGCATGGTTCCTCCACTATGGGAGTCATTCCTCTTATATGCCGTGTTTATCATGTCTTGTGATGTGTGTTCCCTTTTTGGCTGCGGGCGTTGTCCCATGTGGATTGACCTACCACCCCTCCATTATCATCATCTCCCTCCTGCTCCTCCTGCTTCATATCTCCCTTTCTGCTTGGTGATGCAAAGTTGCATCTGCATTCAGTGTAGCTGTCCTATTGCCTGAGCCTATAAGCATGCCCTTCTGGGTGTTATTTGCTTGGGGTGACTCTTTGACCCTGAAGATGGATGCAGTGCATTCTTTTGAAATGTTGAATTTCTAGTGAACTACATGGCAGTACATCCCAGGAGATGGTAATTTTCATAGTCACCACTGTGATAATTTCAAATTGAACAAAGAACTTAATAGTTACGAAATCAGCTGCTGGCTGCCCAAGACATTACTGGTGGCTGCACATAGCAGCCACGCTTGACAGCGGCTGAACTAACAGCGCAGTATTTTCGCAGATGGTACAGATCCAGATGCAATGGAAATGCTGTGTATTCCATCAGGCCATTTTACTGCAAGTGATTCAGTGTACTTTGTACAGTACAGCAGGCCATATGAAACAGCTTTCTATTTTCACAACAACAGAGGCTCTTATTTATAAAGTTCCAAGCAACATGCCTCTTAAACCAATTCTAAAGGTTTCTGATGATGATGTACTATATTTAGTGTTCCTAACTTTCTCAACTTCATCATGCAATATTCTGGACAGAACACATCGTCTCTAGAACATGTTCTTCTGTCCTCAGTTGAGGCGTACCTCCACTCTTTAGAACTGACTCCTTCTAATGGACCCAACAGAGTAGGTTACTCCTCATTTGAGGACATGATCTCAATCAGTTCCCACAATATTCTGTTTTCATTTAGAACAACAGATGATGGATGAAGTACAGTAAGCTACAAATATCAAACACCCTTTTTAACAATTGCATGTTATCATTTCAAAAAGTATGTTCTTTACCGTTGCATGGTGACAGATTTAGGTAATTGATAAGAGTGCTGCATTCCTAGTTCCTCCAGGCAAATAAGCAAAAATAACCTGAAACACATTAACTGCCAATCATAAACATTTTCTTGTGTCAGCTCAAAAAATGGATGTTAGAAGACCAGTTCTTATACCTTTAAGTTTTAAAACTGATACCGTCACCTGTCTTTGTGTGTTCCCACATCCTCTAACGTTTTGGATTTACTCTTTTCTTTTAACTGATCAGTATGTTTGTTTATACAGGTTCCACTGTTCTACAAATTTACTATATTTGCTATCAGACATCTAACATCAACATCAACTGAAAGATACTACTATGTATTTCTTCAGAAGCACGTATTCCTACAATTCATTAACGAGAAAAACATCTGATATCCAACATGTCTGAACAGGATATAACCATCTGCTCCCACATCCATCCAACTTATCATTCATAACCATCTCTTTTTGTTTGTTGTTTAACAGTGCTTTCAGTACCAAGACTATGCAGTGTCAGATGGTAAGACAGCTGACAAATTGCAAACAATTTGGATAGAAGAGGTTGTGGCCTAAACAAGGTAATATCATGGCATTTGCCTAAAGGGACTGAGAAAAAACATGAAAAACCTCAGTCAGGATCATCAGGGACCCAGTCAATATTCAAACTGATTATCTTCTAGATACAATTCTAAAGCATTACCTCTTGACCATCAATTCAATCAATTTCATCTTACCTCCTTCTTCATCCAGTACAGTTTACATTCTATATGGGCCAATGGATGAAAAGCCTCCAATCTCTTCCTCCTCCTAATAATATTTCTCTTCCAGTTTCTTGCTAGCTCCTCTCTTCCCTCCTGATGCCCTCAGATACTTGGCTAGACTGTCTTGTTCTGGGTGAAATGCCCTGATACTTGGCTAGACTGTCTTGTTCTGGGTTAAATGCTCTCAGATACTTGACTAGACTGTCTTGTTCTGGGTTAAATTCCCTTAGGTGCTTGGCTAGATTGTCTTCTTCTGGGTTAAATGCCCCAGATACTTGGCTAGACTGTCTTGTTCTGGGTTAAATACACAGTAAGGAACTGAGTGCTGGGCTCACACACAGCATCGCTACACTGAGAAAGCCTAACAGGAGCCCAGATAATGCTGACCAGTTGGATTCTGATGAGACTATGATAAGCCCAGCAAGAATGGATATGAATAAAGTTTTCACAATAACAAAATGCCACAGAAACGTCACTCTTGCTCCATAGTTTGGGGGTGGGGCAGAGGTTCAAATATTGGTTCAGTGATAAGTTATACTGCTTGAGGTTTCTAGAGATTTTTTGACTCTCTATACACACATTCTGTGATAGCACGTTAAAAGAGACCGTGGCTGCTTCCCTTTTCCTTTCAAATTCATCTTTCATTATCATTCTACTCTTCATTACTATATAACTAATGCAATAGACGAATCATTAAAGACTAAAAAACAAACATATTTTATTTGATGGTACATACCCTCAACAGTCCTTATATATAAAAGGCTAATATTTCCTAACCTGTCATTGTTTGTGTTAGCAAGTAGTTATGAACATGAGCAGAAGACTGTAGCAATAAATGTCTGTCAATATTGCTCCTTTGCCAAAAGCAAGTTCATAGCTTTCCTATAGATAGCAGCACTGTTTGGTGTGTACTGTTATTGTACCATGTTTAGTATTTCTGCATAAATGTATGTGTTTCCAGAACTTACTGAATTCATTGTATGCATATTCGGTAATATCATGAACTCATGGTCTCCCTTAAGGGCTCTAATAAATACAACTGGAACAAAGCCGATAACTGCAACAATTTCTTGGTGCATTTTCAATGGCCTTCATGCTAGTCGCATAACAAGGGGATAACCAAATACAGTTATTTGTTTCCGTGACAGCATATATGAAACATGCTTTTTTTTTTTTTGGCTCCATGTGTGTAGGCCTTCAGAAATAGTGCTTAAATCCACTAGACACTTGAAAACCACTCAATATACATGCAGTTTGATGCTAAGCATGTACTTGACACTGGTCTCTAACTCGCCTGTAGCAAGTAGATGAGCACACCTGGTGCCCATAATTTGAGGTTAAATATGTACCATTAACTTGCTTGTGGTACATGAATGAGCACAACTGTTGTTCTGAAGCAGTGACATGAAATCCTTATCTATGGTATATAAATGAGAACCTCTGTGTTACCATATTGACCTAATCCTTCCAGCCACACTAGGCCCTGGGGTTTACTCAGCCTCTAACAGAAATGAGTACCAGGAATTAATTAAATAATTTTCCTGGGCAGTAAAGTGCAGCCAGCGCGTAAGGCTGACAACCTTACCACCATCTTTGAGCCGATTGTCTAGATAGTGTGGGACCCTCAACGTCTCACAACTCTATGGGCCTTCACATCCTGGTACAAGGATAGCTTTACTTACTTTACTGTGTTACCATATTAGAATTCCAATAAATATAGAGTATTTTCTTTCACAGAGAGAATTTCCTGTTATATGAAACACTGACATGAATATGAACATCAAATGAATACTTGAGGTGACACACAAATTGGATTACTTGTAGAATCTGGTTAACAACAGCTGACATTTTGAATAAATCACTGTTAACAGTTACACGACTCTTGGTAGTATTAATAATGAGAATAATAATAATAGTAATAATAACACAAATATTAAGATATTCTGGTCCTTTTCAGTACATAAAATAGCAAAACCAGTTCCTCATTGCACACTCATGCATGCAAATATATAAGGTACATTTATTTATTACAAATGGTGAACAGAGAAATTGCCATAACAATAAACACAGCTTACTCCAAAAGAATGAAAGAATGGACAAGATTTACAGGTAGTACAGAAGGAAAACTTTCATACCTACTGAAGAAAAATACTGTCCTCCAACAAAGAGTGGTAAGTAGAAATGGTCATCCTTGATTCTCTGTTGTCCTTTTATGAGCATTAGTGTACCAACAGAAATGGTAAGAGTTGGAGGGTCATCCAACAATCATACTGATATCTTCCTGCCTGCACAGTACATGTGGTGCCTAGCCTTCTTTTCACTGGAGAATAGTAAACTTGTTCAGTCATTGCTGCTCTAAGCTTCATTCACTCTATTTACTGACAAAAGAATTATGCACTTTACTTCACACTGATACACTTATCAGTATTAAATACAGCAAATCTTGCCCAGACTCTCTGTATGGAGAAAAAAGTTCTTAGAACTTACAATGACCTGCAGGAATTATATGATCATCAGCTCCAGAGTAAATTGGAGTGAAATGAAAATTGTTTCCATTTTTAAGACAAAGGAATATGGGTTAGTATTTCTGATATTTCACACTGCCCCAAAAGACAGGCTGTGTGACAGTATAGGCTAATCAAGCAGACGCCTGAGGCAGCACGATTTTATAGATGGCACACTTCACAAACCCCGTTTATTTTGATTTTTGTTGAATTAATATTAATTTATGCTGTTCTTCTGCTCATTTTATGACAAGTAATTGGAAATATGAACATCTTATGTAACAACTTAAATCAAACTGTTTTAAGAATTATGACACCAACAGTATTTGTCAGAGAGTCTGGAAATTCTATGTTACTAATTGCAAAGAAGTAAAATTTGAGATTCACATGACAGTGATTATGAAGTCTACTGTCTTCTGGGATGTGATGCCATGAAGTCTGGTAATTATTTACCCACTGTTACTGAGGAAAGCCCTGTAGATGGAGGCAGCATGTTCCTCTGAAATGCCGGTTGAATTTCAATGAACAACATGGCACTATATCCCAGAAGACAGTACTCTTCATAACCACTGGTGTCAGAACCTCAAATCCTAAATAAATACCGTGATTCCTGAAAGTAAATACTGTAATCCATTAGGGTTCTGTAGAAAATGAATAACATCTGTTGAAGAAAATGTTAAATATTTTAATGACTGGGATTGTGCAAGCTTTTGTTAGCACCAGGGCAGTGTACTCTTTTAAGTAGTGGCCACCATCAACCCATTTGATAAAATTTTAAAATGTGCAGGCATGAAAACATGACCATATAATTCCCAGCTTAGGCTCCTACTATGGCTAGCCTGTAGGCCCAGTTAGACAGGTGTGATAGTGACTGCATCTATGTCACCTATGGACTTGACGCGCCGGTGGTGGTGTCTCTTCTTCACCCTCGATGGAGGATGTCGGCAGTGATCCCCAACTCTTGAGGGTGATGATCCCCGCCCATGATAGGGTGGCGGTGAGGATCGGCAGCTGAAATTAACAACTGATGAACTGTTTTCTGATGAGGAAGAAGGCGAGGCAACATAGTAGTTGCTGCTGCTGCTGGTCTGTGAGTCCCGATCTCGATTATCTCGTTCCCTCTCTTGCCTGGATGAGTGCGAGTCTTGGCGGAGTTTCAGTCCTAAGACTCTACTCAGTGAACCCTGAAAATCAGTGGCCATACATTATCACTACAAGATTATTATCTTCTGGAATGTCATGCCATGTATTTTTTGTGGATTATTTTATGACACCATCAGTACCTGGACTACACAAAATAAAATGGTAGGATGACAGATGAATGATGTATTTAAAAGGATCTGGAAGAAGTGTTTGTGGCCTGGTCAACACATTATCCTAACGTTTGTCTGGAGTGGCTTTGGAACACTACTTAAAACTTCATTCAGGGTAACCAAAGGTCCTGGCTGAGATTCAAACAACGTGAATATTGGTTTGGAGAATTACTTGCTGTGTCAACCTCCTTCACGGAACACAGTACAGTCTGTTTGAGAGTTACCAACATTTTGGAGGAAACTGTTGCCTCCATCTTGGATGTAGAGAAGGGAAGAAAGAAGTGAGGGCCACAACTGAATCAATAGGTGCAATGAAAGGGCATATGTGCAAAGAGATGCAAAAGGTAGCCAAGAAGGTAAACATAGTAAAGACACAAAGTAAAAGTGAAATTGTCCTTGTACCTATTTAATTACCATTCCATGAAGATATATGGGAAGTGGAGGTATAGCTCCATGCATTTGTAACCTCGATACTAAATGGAGGTAAGTACTCAGCTCCACGCCCTGGCTACTTTACTCATGGTAAACACTAGGACAGGAGGTTGGGTGGCCCCAGAACTAATCTGAACACTGTGAAGACCAGCAAAACCTCTTGCCTTTGACTGGAATGGAACCCAGACATAAAGGACAAATATCTAATAAAACTGTTTACTTCCATCTATAAATGTATTCTTCTTAAGGGTCAGAGGTTCCCATTCACTTTACAAGACCACTTGCTTGTTCTTATCCAAGCCTTGGACCAACTTTCCTTATGTAACTGAGAGCATAGCCATCTGCTTTCACACTGGTTTCTTGCCCAGCTTATTTGACCCTGAAGATGGAGGCTACACATTCCTCAGAAACATCGGCTGACTTTAACAGACTGCATGGTGTTATATCCCAGAAGATATAACTCTTGGTTCTTTTCCCATTAAATGCTTATGGTTGAAAATTTCTGGTATGACATAGTATTATCTGTATATTTATGCGAGATTAGTGGCACTAACGACAAAGGTTATGGAAGACTACTGCCACCTGGCATGAGATGCTGTACATTCTGCTAGACACATACCAATATACTATACTACTTGATGTCACATCTCAGAAGGCAGTAATCTTCTTGTATTTATCTGATGCATATCTGGTTTATTTAATGATGCTTTCAGTATTTTAGATTATGTAGCACCAAATGGGTGATTAGTGAATAATAGAAAGATGTGTATGGTATTGGTCATAGCCTATTTTAAGGCATTCTCCTGTACATACCCCTGCAGGTACCAAGGAGAACCATGAAGAAAGTCAGTCATGATAGATGGTGTCTGGGATTGGATTTGTACTGAAGACCTCCTGTATATGAAGGAGTGCTTTCTTGTAGGTTATGTAAGGACACTATCAGCATCAAGACTAAGCAAAACCTTGGTCAGGATATCTGGTGTCCCGACTGAAATTTGAACTGTGCACAAGTTTAGTGTGTTACCTTTAGACCAACCTGTTGGATAGCAGCAGTGCTAACCACTCCCTGAGTATTTTGTGTCATGTCCAGCAGATGACTTTCACATATATTCACACACAAGGCAAAACACATTTACTGATTGACATAAAATAATCCTAAAGTTACTGTGATATCAATATTTCAATCCTCTTTTTCTTACTGGGGCATTTAGTAGTCGCCTTAACATTTTCCACGCTGGTTCATATATTTCTACTGTAATATTTGTAGTTGGAATGCCACATATAATCAGCTCTGTTTGCTCATCTGTTGTCAAACAAAAAATATGTTTTGATTCAAAAGGTGAGTGTTAAAGTATCATATCATGAATGTAGGATGAAAGGAGCTAAATCTTGCCCAAGGGTGCATTTTATGATCAAAATTTTGTTCCCTGTTTTAGCTAAATTGGAACTACTCTTCCCACTTTGAAAATCTATCTAAGAAGTTCATGAGGAAAATATACATCCCACTTCATATTATGCCAAATTCATATTAGACTAAAATAATTTTGTCTTTAAATAGTTATATGTTATTGGAAGTATGTTTAAAGGAACCTGTCTCTTTGACAACAGACCGAGCATCAGATTCAGTCAGTCAAATTTCCAGGGAGGTCCAATTATGTTTTGTGAGTAAATATTGGAAAATATTTTTTGCACATTTTTCCCAGAGTGAAAAAAAAAATATTGAAATGTTTCATTTGAAGTGAGTTGGCCATACCTGTGAGCTCCTCCAAGATGAAAACTATGAAAAAGAATCGTTACAGCACATTTCATAAGGCTTGACACACCAATCAGATCACAACACTGACAGTATATACACAACATTCATACGAATACATATAAAATGTGCTTACAGAACACTAACACAACAGATAGCATACAGAGGGAACAGCAAATTACACATACAATTTCTTACTTCATTTCAGAGCCACAAAGTAACAACCAAATACAGGATTATTCTATTAGGCCGCACTTTTGAACAGGAAGATCATTATGACCTACTGAAAAGCTATGACCTATGACTTAAGAGATGAAGCACAGTACCTCAGGAACACAAAACCCATATGTCAGTACAACAAAAGTGCAACACAGACCTTCCTCGATGAATGCATTGGTCAACCAGGGCCCCTTGCCTGGCTCCCTCAGATATCTAATTTTACCACAGACTTCTTTCTGTGGGGCTACATCTGGGATCAAGAACGTCAATGCCCTTGATGAACTCCAAGCGAGGATTATCGCAGCTGTTGCTGCAACTAAGATGGGACAGATAGGACACTGTCTGCATTACATGAGGTCATCACACAGAACATTTGGGAAAGTGCAAAATTCAGTACTACATGTTTATTATGCCCTGTCTAAAATATATCTGAGAGTATATCATACCTTGAAAGGCAACCTTACAGAAGAAAAGTCCTTTCTGTTTGCAAGACTTCTGGTATGACAATTTTTAATTCCTACATGTGCTGAAAATAGAATCCAGCAAATTTCTATTCACAGCATAATAATCTAGAAAAGTATCCGATGATGATGATGATGATGATGATGCAACCTCAGAGAGGAAGATTACTGTATTCTGGGTCCCGCAGAAGTCCACTTATGTTTATGAGAACTGAATGGCAAGCAGAGGCTGCTTCTTGCTGGCTTCTTACTTAGCTTACTCTTCAGTTCTGAAGACAGAGGCAGTATGCTTCACCAAAACATCAGTCAATTTCTACCAGACAACATGGAATTACATCCCAGAAGACAGTCACCATTAGGAGAACTTCAAATCCAATCTAAAAAATGTTTCAGGCACAATACACAATGCACTTTGCTTAGACATAAGGTTGTTCAAAAGTGTGATCTAATTTGGAAACGAAGAATACCATTTTCTGGGATGTGGCACCCTGCAGAACTAGGGTAAACAAATGTTTCGGAGGAACGTATCGCCTCCATCTTCAGGGTAGGTGTGCAGGTGGCTGCACGCAGCGTCACATCCCAGAAGACAGCATTCTTTGTAGTCACCACCGTGAAAACCTCAAATATTACATAATTTGGATATATCCTCTATTCTTGTAACATATGTTTTAATTTTACACTCCAGCCAATGCTTAAATTTCTCACAGGTATTTTCATGTGAAATTTTAGATCTAAAATTCTGTATGCTGTCCTTGTTTCTTCCTCGTCTCATCCACCTCATTCCTCTTGATATTGTGACACATAAATCCATCGCTAAACCAACACCTGCAACACACATGGCCAACAATACAGCAGCAGTGTTTTCTTTGTGTCTGTGCAGCTTGCACATGCGCAATGTCACACACAACAGTGCTCAGAAATCATGTGATGTGTTTTCTGTAGGTCCAGCCAGAGTGCCAATGGACTGGCTGGACAGCAATGATGTGACGTATTTTCTGTAGGTCTGTGTCGCGTCTATATAAATGAGCAGGATTCCTAAGCTGAGTAGTATGTGGCCGGAGTATAGTGGTAAGCTGGAGGAGTACAACAAGCAAGCAGTAAGCCTGAGGAGTCCAGGAGGGTTCAGCAGTTGAGAGTACAAGGATGAGAATGGAGCCTGTCCTTAGTGAATTGTGAAGACTGAGTACAGATTAGGGCAGATGAGTACAGAGTGATTGAAGATGAAATAAGAGGAAGACTTCATAGTGATCTGAAATACTAATGAAGACGGAGAATCTTAGTGTGCGTTCATGTCATGATTTATACCCACTTTTTCCAACTTGAAACAGAGTGCTGGATTGCCTGGAACTATTGTTTAAGGACTACACCCACCCTAAAGACCCATTAAACCTAAATTTTTGGCATGGGTGTGCGCAATCTATTTTGTGGCTTTCACTCCCTGTCAAGAAGTCGTAACACTCTCTTATCATGTAATATAAAACATAATTTGTGGCCATGAAGTGCACAAACATCTACACCAAAATGAGCAACTTATTTATTTTGAATATGTCACTTTTTTATCTTAACCAAAGCTACGAGATACTTCAAAAATTAATATCTGAACATGTAAACCATACAATAATATACAGTCTCTTACACGGTGTTGCAAGTATCTCCAAAATATAAATACAATTTAAATGAAACTGGAATCCAAGAAACAGGATTTGAGGTTCTCACAGCAGTGGTTATGAAGAGTTATATCTTCTGTAATACATATAACACTGAGCAGTTGACTGAAAGTCAACTGATATTTTGGAGGAACATACCACCTACATCTTCAGAGTCGATGAGTGATTTTTCTTTTAATTCACTTAGTGGGGGATGGAGTCCAACTGTGTCCACTTGGCTTGGCGGCCACTTATTGGCCTATTGTAGCCTGCCTTGGGTGATTATGATGATGGAGAATTTGGTGGAATGAAGATTGGCAGGGGAAACCAAAATACTCAGAGAAAACCCATCCCAGCACCACTTTGTCCACCACAAATCTCACTTGACCAGGCCTGGGAACGAACCAGGGCCGCCGCAGTGGGAAGCCAGCAACTAACCACTTGAGCTATGGCGCGGCCCGAGTCGATGAGTAAGTCAAGCAAGAAACCATGCTGAGGCAGGTAACTTATATCCCAGAAGGTAGAAGAAATCTTTGAAAACCAAACTAAGAGCATGCAAATGCAAATGCAAATATCGCTCATTCTGAATTTCAACAAATCTATTAAATGGTGTATAGGAGGCATGACAAAGTCCATATGTGGCTTTATTATGTATCAAGATGGCTGAAATGACAACAATAAAAACCTCCCAATGTGAAAGAACCTACCCAGCTGTTTAGGCACTGATACTAGGTATTCAACACACAGACAGACAGATGAATAGACGTGACCTTCATATAAGGCTTACATTATTTACTTATTAAAGATTGGCCGCACCATAGCTCAAGCAGTTAGTCGCTGGCTTCCCACCATGGCGGACCGGGTTCGATCCCAGGTCTGGTCAAGTGGGATTTGTGGTAGACAAAGTAGCGCTGGGGCAGGTTTTCTCCACATACTTCGGTTTCCCCTGCCAATCTTCATTCCACCAATTACTTCACAATCACCCTCAGCTATCATCTGGTGCTGGTACAGCAGGCCATAAGTGGCCGCAGTACAAGGGTCTTAGTCCCACCCCACTAGCAATAAAAAAAAATTCTTATTAAAGAACAACTAAAGGCTGGGCAGTAAAGGGTAAGCCAGTGTAAGTGAAGAACACAGACACAAAGAGTTCCAGTACACCATTCATCTGTGTTAATTTGTATTCAGAAATATCACATGAAGAGCAAAATCGTCTGACACTATGTAGTCTTGTAGAAGTTCATTGATGATTTGGAGGAACATATGCCCCCATCTTCTGGGTCGAAGAGTGAACCAAGCAACCAGTACAAAGCAAGTAACAAAACTCTGTTAACTTGGCTTATTCTACAACTCTGAAGATGGGGCTTATGTTCCTTTAAAACATCAATGCACAGCTACAAGACTACATGGCATCATCAGAGATAGTACTGTTCATAGTCATTGTTGTGAGAACCTAAAATGTTTTAAACTTCAAGTTACTGAAATGACCTCAAATGGTTAAACTTACAATGTTCAAGACTTGGTATACACAACAACACAATTGAAATGAAAGTGTGTTCTATTACCTACATATGACCCAATAAGCCAGACACATAAGCAAAGGTAGCAGTCTTGCAGGTTAGAGAGCAGAGAAGAAGTCAATGCACGTTTCTTGTTGAAGGAGTTTTGTGAGTATGGCAAGGTCACAAATGAGTTAAGTACACATATCCCACTACAGGCAAACTGCTTCTTCCGCAATGCATGCTACATTTACAGGAGTGTCTTTAGATGACTGAACTCACAATAATATGTTCATTCAGCTTCCACTACCATTTGGGTGAAAATAAAGATAAAGCTGTTCCCAGGCTGAATTAATTAAGCACAATTCCATGAAGATGTAGGGAGAGTGTAGGTAAAGCTCCACATTCTTAACCTTGGCACTAAATGAAGCTGTATGCTTCCACCACTTTACCTCCTTGGTTGCCAGTGAACAGAAGGCTGGGCGAACCAAAAGTCAGTCTTGATGTTGTGGAGGAGGGAAATATTTTTGCTCCTGCAGGAAATATAACCGATTACTTCGCTGTCCAGTCCACAGCCTCCTGTTTACCAGCTGTGCTAACCTGGCTCCCAACTTATTTAAGGTGTTCATTTCATTGCCTGGACCAACATTTTTGACACAGTTAAACTAATACATCGTTATGCTGACTTCTGTGTTACAATCAGAAACAGAATGGAGGTATGCGAAACTGCAAAGGATGCATGTGGAAAGTGCGGCACTTTCAAGCCAGGCAACTGTAGTACCAGGTTTCTGACAAGTCTGAATGAAATAAAATTATGCATGAAGAGTACCACCATTATTTAGTTCAGTATGAGTTCACCAACATCTCAGAGGAAAACACTGCCTCCATCTTCAGTCACATGTTTGGCATCCTGTTGCGTGGGTCACTAATATGTAAATATGTCCGTCAATCGTAACAACTTTACATTTTCAGAAATAACTAACAGAATCAAATTGTTGATAAATCAGTTTAAGTTATTAAAATATTTTATGTTACATAATTGTCCTTTACAACCATCATGAGGTGTATGTAGACAACAAAATGTATCTACATTTATCACTAACCTGTGTGATGCAATTGGATCCATCGCTAATAGTCTGTCACATAGAAAGTTTTTACATAAGATTATGATGTTTAAATATACCAAAATACTTGTCAAATATTAGTAAAACTTGTCTAAAATTATTATTATTCTTTGTGTTGCTAAAATATTGTCTAATTATGTATAAGGGCCTTTTATGGGAGAAGTGTAGTAGTGGGGGGGGGGGTAACATGTTTCACACTTCTGTCCTTATAGGGACATGGGTGTTGCCTGAGTGTATGTTAGCATCAATGGTTGCTTGTGTGTTTTAATGGATGCAATGGGATGTTTCGAATTTTGGTCCTTTTATGTAGCTACTGATGTTATGCAGGTATATGCCATTGGTGCTGATGTGCAAGTGTCATCCTGCTTGGGTGTTTTATTCTTTTTGGCATTCTATGGTAGGCTCAGTGGTCATGTTCTTATTTGCTGTCCTTTGTTAGCAAGTTTCTAGTGTAGTGGAGTTTGTTTATGGTGCTGTTTCTTGTTTTTTTTTCAGACATGTTTTAGTTTGAAGAAAGCCGTCTTCTGGGATGTGGCGCCGTGTAGAAATTGTGTTAACCGACGTTTCGGAGAAATGTATCATCTCCATCTTCTTGTCTTCTATAGACTGCTGCACCTGCTCTAGCTGGTTTGCTCATGGATTTCTTCTTGTCTTCTACCCTGAAGATGGAAGCGATACGTTCCTCCGAAACGTCGGTTAACACAATTTCTACACGGCGCCACATCCCAGAAGACAGCTTTCTTGATAGTCACTTCCATGAAAACCTGAAATCTTACATGTTTTAGTGTGTTCTGATGTTACCATGTTGTATCTGGTTATGTCACTGAGAATGAAGTGAGGTTTGCACTAGGTAGAGTAAGGAGTAGTGTATAAGATAGCAAGGGAGAGGGGTGGGGTAGATTTTTTCTTTTTTACTTTTTTAGGTGGCAGTGGGGTATTCTATCAGTTATTCATTGAAAGTATAAAGTTGTTGTGATCCATGGACATATTTACATAATACTGCCTCCATGTTTATGTTAAAAAAATACGTGAAACAAAAAACCAGCAAGAAGCAAGTCACAAGAAGAGTTCTGCTGGCTACTTGCTTGTCTTACTCTTTGAACCTTAAGATGGAAGCAGTACGTCCCTCTTAAATATTGGTGAACTACTTTCAGAGTTCACAGTGTCACAACACAGAATTTAGTACTCTTCATAATTACTGCTGCAAGAAGCCTGAATCCATGGAAATGCAATGTTTAAGAGAAGAAGCAGCTTTATTGGGGAATGATGGAAGAAGACACATTTGACAGGCATACAGCAAGAACCTACTCATTTGAAATTCAATGCATTACAAAATAGACGTTACTTTATTAAATGATATTATCAATCTGCACTAGGACACAACATTAAGTTCCTCCCAAAAACAACTGTAATAGCTACATACATAGCTGACAAAATCTATCTCTTGTAATCTATAAATATTACAGAATAGGATATGTACCATGCATTACTGTACATATGAACGTATAGAACAGGTATCTACACCAATTATTATCATTGCTGCATGTTAGGATAGGCTCTATGCAGTACAACCCATTTATAATGTTCTCATGTATAACGAAACATCCTCATAATGTTTTTCTTCAAAATAATGTCCATATTATGAATTGAAAAGCTCAGAATAATGTTATAAAAATTCATTAACTAGACTACATAAAGCTCTGATTTTTTTAAGTAACAGTTTTACTAATACTGAAAGAAGATATAGCCAATGTATTATAAATATGACATTCAAAAGGTTTATGACTGTCATTTAGTATTGTCATGGAAGCTTATTTATTTATAATTTATGACAGTGTCAGTATCTCAGACTATGCAGCATCAAAATGTAGGGTGGTCAGTCAATACTGAACTAAAAAGGATGTGAAAAGACACAGTTGTGACTTGATCAAGGTACTAGCCTGGTATGTGCCTGGAGGGACTCGGTAAAACCACAGAAACCTGTCAGAATAGCCTGTGTTCTGGCCAGGATTTATCGTTTCCAGACTAAAAGTCTAAGAGTGCCATTGACAAAGCAATTTGCTTGCTATCATGGAAGCATTTTCTACAGATGCTGTCCATCATATAGGTGAAAGCACAAGAAACATTTTGGAAACTTGTTCAGTTTACTTTCAAGTTAAGGGAAGGGGTATCTATTCTGTGGAGCTCATTAAATAAACCCAATGATAAAAACTAAGGCATTTTGTAGTGTATGCGAAGTAAAAATCCCTCATAAAAATTCCTTTGTATTTTCATTTAAAATTCTCTGTGGTGGCAGTATATAATTTTGGGATTTTGGTGTTGTTAGCTCCAATAAGCACTATTTATTTAATGTATAACTTCAGCTTTCAGGATTACACTGTGTTGGATATTTTCCAACATTTTAGCAAACACTGCAGTTGTCATCTGTTGGCAGGCACAGATCAAGCCATGAATGAACAAAACAGAGGTGTAGGGTGCTATCTACCAGAATGTAACCATATGGTTAATGAATAGAGGTGAAAAATGTTGTGGCGATTTGGCAGTAATTTTTCATCATCTCTTCTTATGGTAATTCCCTACTTGGTAACATCTCACTCCTCTGTTTCTTCCAATAACAGATTCACCTTTAACTCACCACCCCCTGTGTGATCAGTTCATGAGAATCCAAAGACATTAACCTTGATAGCTGAAGTAATATATTACTTATGTAATTAAAGTTTTCAATATTCTTCATATCTATTCTTCAAACACATGTAATCTAACATCAGTTTAACTCTCTAAGTTTGTCTTATTAAAATACAGAATGCCACGCAAAAAATAGGCTTCTTGAGTCTACTCACAGAAAATATACATATCTTAGCCCAATAATATGACAGTATATCCACCTAGCAGTCAAAATTCTTTGGGCTCAGAAGAGTATTTTAAATTATAAATGTCTACTGTGACATGCAAATCTGTCATGGTTTCTCCTACTACAAGACATGTAAATCTGTCATGGTTTCTACTACTACAAATTTTGAGATACAAAATTTACATGTGAACCACTCCACAATGCAGTCATTCTATGAAGATAAATATCTGTGCATTTCACATAATCAATCAACCTTTTGCTAGTCATGAGCCAATTTGATCACTGTTGGGTTCTTGCATTACAAGTCTCACAGCTGAAGAGATCGTTTCATTGTTAAATCAGTTAGTAGAGCATATCCATCAATAGACTGCACAAATTGTGTCATGCTGATGTTAAGAGACAAGAACAGGCTTTCAAATTATCTATATCTGTGGGCATTTAATGGTCCCTTTGGGAGGTAATGCGAGTTTTTCTATGTAACTCCATTTACCCCCAAGTAAACTTGACGTTTCTAGCAGGCACTTCTATAACGGAGCCTGGGAGTCATAGAGTTAAAATCTAAACTGCCTGAACTATTTATAGCAGAAAAAAGGGCTTTGTTTTAAGTAAATCAGAGTAGATTTCTGTGATTAATACTGCCACCAAATAGAAGAATGTTACATTTTATCAAGTGTTATCAACTAAATTTCATAAAGTACTTTTATGGCTATAAAAATTAATATCTTAAATGCTTAAGCTCTGAGATAAAGGCAGTTTGAAATTTGTTTTTGAAAATTTGATGTTAAACAAGCAGTGATAATATATAAATAATTTATAAATTTACCAGTATAGATGTAGCTGCATTCATTACAGAAGCAATGATTTTGTGTACACACAGGTTTATGTCATTCATTCATGATGATGAATACGGTGAATTTAATTCTTTGAAAAACTTCACAAGTATGAGATGAATAATCATAAATATGTTAAGATAACAAAGAAATTATCTGAAAATACTTTCAGGTTCATAGAAACACTGCCAACAAATTATGCAACATATTCTGATGTTTTTATACTATCAGAAAGTTCCTGGACTGTTATTCTAGTAACTGCCTTGGTGAAAGAAGATGGGAGTGGAGGCCAAGAACACACTTCTGCAGCCTATTTCATCAGTGTGCCATGTGACACAGCGTTGAGAACATGCATTGTTTTTACTCAAGTGCTTTTTTGACTTCGTGTTTGTTTTGTCTGCAATGGATGGCAAAATCAAGCAATTTGCCTGCATCAAGTTTTGCATGAAACTCGTTAAATCCACTATCGAAAGCCCTGAAATGCTTCATAAGGCTTTTGGAGAGCATTGTTTAAGCTGAACAGCGGTTTTTGACTGACATTCACGTTTCAACGCTGATCGAGTGTCAATTGAAGATGATGAGTGTTCAGGGCAACCGAGAATCAGCAAAACGACAGAAAGTTTTTAAACAATTCGAGAACTCATCGACAAAGATTGTTGCTGAACAATCCATGAGCTCACAGGCACCGTTTGGTTCAGTTATGGAGTTTGCCAGGAGAAAATTTGAACATGGGCCGCAGTGCCGCCAAGTTTGTTCCCCGGATCTCAACAAACGATCAAAAGCAGTGGCACATAAACATGTGTCTTGAGCTATGAGAGAAGGCTAACAAGGACCCAACTTTCATCTCTAGGTTCATAATGGGTGAAAAAAGTTGGATTTACGATTATGATCCAAAAATGTAGCAACAATAGTTGCAGTGGAAGAGCCCAAAATCACCAAGAGCAAAAAAGGTGCGGCATGTTCGGAGTTTGACAAAGAGCATGCTCACTGTTTTTTTCTATGTAAAGGGGATTGTTCTTTGTGAATTTGTTTTTCGTAACATTATGGACAACTCTGACTTTTACTGTGACATTTTGAGATGCTTGAGAGAAGATGTGCAACAAAAAAGCCCGGAACTTTGGTGCAACCATAACTGGCTCCTTCAGCATGACAACATGCCTGCCCACACGTCCCTGAAAAACACAGAGTTTGTGACAACATGGTTATAGTCCCCCATCCTCCCTACTCGTTGGATTTAGGCCCTTGTGATTTTGCTTTGTTTCCCAAATTGAAAATGAAATTGAAGGGATGACATTTTGAAAGAGTGTCTGACATCCAATGGGAATCGCAAGTGGTACTCGACAGCATTAAGAAAAAGACTTCCATGGAACTTTTAAAGCATGGAAAAAAAGATGGGACCGCTGTATATGTTCCCAAGGAGAATATTTTGAAGGAGATGGCAGCCAAAATTGAGTAATTTAAGCCAGCATTTTTTTCTACCCAGTCTTGGAACTTTCGGGGCATGCGGTAGTGTAGTTGGTTGAGGCACTATGCTACAAGCCGGAAGGTCACGGGTTCAAGTCACGATGGGGTCACTGGATTTTTTTCAATTGACCTAATCCTTCCAGCCGCACTATGGCCCTGGGGTCAACTCAGCCTCTAACAGAAATGAGAACCAGGAATTAATTAAATAATTTTCCTGGGGAGTAAAACGCGGCCAGCACGTAAGGCTGACAACCTTACCGCCATCTTTGAGCCGATTGTCTAGATAATGTGGGACCCTCAATGTCTCACAACCCTATGGACCTTCACAGCCTGTTACAGGGATAGCTTTGCTTTACTTTACTTACTGGGAACTTTCTGATATATATGCGATGATCAGTTACATACTATGCTACACACATTTTCTCACTGTTATTTACATCAAAACGCCGCAATGCACTACAGACCTCTCTGCACAACATGAATAGCAAATTGAAAATAAATATATTTTGAATATGGAAACTTTCATCAAATGTTATTTAACAAAGCTCTTTATCTGTTGTTATGATTTAAAGATTTCAACAGTACTTTTTCTCTTAACTTTTGTCCAATTCCAGAATTCAACTCTGGCAATTGTACTGAATGGATAAAAGCAACGTACACTATATGCAGTGATAAGACACATATAAAAACATTCTGCTGACTTGGTAAATTGACTTCCTTGTATTTCCTGAGCCTTCGGGCATCTTGGCTGATCATTTTTTGTAATTTTCAGTTCTTCAATATAAGGTAAGGAGAATGAAAGAATAAAATATCTAAAATAAAATATATTATTACAAGAACCACAATCTGAAGATGACCGATAGAGCGGAAAAGAATTCACAAAAAAAAATCTGAAAAGTTAATGTAAAAGAAACTGTATAAAAATATAAATTAGATATCTGATTAAATTCTGTAGCTTAAACAGCTGCTGAAAAACTGGCACAGAGATTAAGACCACTGTACACTGATTTACGTTGTGGGGGCTTACATGGGAACTAGTGTTAGCACATTAATAATGTGTGCCAACATGATTTTTTTCAAGGAAGGGGCAATCAGGCTTATAATCTTAAGTTTATGATGTTTAAGGATATTTCTATAAATCACCATAGTGTGGGGCTCTGTATTATAATAAAGATAGTGCCACATTTAAAAATAATTTTAGTTTTTAAATTATCACTTTTCAACAAGCTGGCTCTTCCCTGCCAACACCCATGTGCAGAACATGAATAATAATGTAGGCTGCTATTTAAATATTAAGTATAATAAATTTCCTCAGAAAAAAATATCCTGAACGAAAGCTTACAAAAAATATTAAAATAAATGGAGGTACAATTCTTGTGACAACATTGGCTAGTTCTAAAGTGCATGTTAATGAATTCTCTTAGTTACTTAAGTAAATATTAAAAGGTTGAGGTTGTACTGCAAGTTTGCATTTGAATTATCCTATTCTAGTCCAGTAACAAGAGACTTGATTCTCTGCACAAACAGGATTCAATGAATGTATTCAAAATTCTAATTAAAATTTCCATTAATTCGTGCATTAAATTTAAACTCTATAGGATACTCTTTAATTATGTTATTACAAGCAATAGAAACAAATTCATGCCAACCTTTTTGAGATAGAGAAGACTGTAGGTCTGTGAAGATGTAATGAAAGGTTATTGGTATTATTTTGTTCCAGACGAAAAGAAAGCAATGAGGGAATGTAACCATAGGTTAGTTTCACTGTACTGAACACACCATTCTCTCAAAAAATGTTAAAGCTATACACCTTCTCTGTTGCCTTCACAGCTGCCATTTTGTTGTGGATCTTACAATTATGTTATGATGCACTGTAGCACAACTAAAGCTGGACAATGAATATAACATTATTCAACTATCACTGTTTCAGGATTCATAGCACTATTTTTGATGCTCTATCAGTTTATGTGTCCTTGGCCACATACTGAATTTTCACTTTTTATTTTCAGGGGCAATTTCATTTTATTCAAATAATAAGAAACACAAATTTTTTAATGTGTGTTTTTCTGCTAGTGTCCAACCAACATTGTGCCACAATACTGTCTACAACTAATCAGGAACAATGTCTGCTTCACCATAATAATATTAGGTATTTCCAGTTAACATGTATGTACAGATTATTTTAACAGTAAGGACAAACAGTGACATGTTTATACACACAAAGAATAATTGGCAGTTTCATTCACATATACAAGATGGACTTCACTTGAAGCACCAAAAAACTTCTTAGTTACTATTATTTTGATATACCTATGAAGGAAAATATTCTGCATTCCTTTTTAAACTTCCACATTTATGAGTATTCGTAATCTGTATTCAGTATAAAATTATTTCAGTACTGAAAGGAAGATGAAGATGGTTATGTTATGTTAATGTAATATTAGAATTATGGTCTTCTGGTATGTTGAACCATGAAGTTTAGTAGACAGGTACCAACATTTCTGAGAAATGTGATCTTTATTTCATTTTTTGGATGGAACATGGAGACAGCAAGTTAAAAGAAAGTATATATCCATCAAACTACACAGTATCACATCCCAGAAGACCATAATCTCAATATTCACTGCTGTGAGAACCCCAAACCTCATGGTATAATATTTAATTATAGAAGCACAGGAAAGCCTCAGTTTATCAAAACTGTAGACCAAGATACATGACCATAAAAGTAAAATTTGACAATTTTATTGATAGTGAGTATGTGCATAATATGCATAAAATGTGTGCTTTTGTTTTATAAACATTTATCTGAGGTCCCTTTAATTTGACTTTTCTGTCTTCTCTAAATTTCATATAAAATTATTTCACTACAAAATAATTTTACTTTCATAAAAACTGAATTTAATATAAAAGGTTTCATGCAACAAAACTGTATAGTTGCTCACTCTGCAACATATATCGGTATGAACTTCACAGATAACAATTAATGTAGGATCTGAAGCTTTCTTGGCGACTGTGTGCAATGAACTCTTGTTGGGGGATGGAGCTAGTTATCCAGTGTACTGGAGACTGTCTCTGTCTAGAGCATCAGGGGTTGATGTGATGAGTGATGTGCCTGCATGGTGTACTTGCGCCCCCACAGTATGCTCTCTCAACATCCAGCAATCCACTCTTGGACAGCAGAGGGTACTCTGCTCATAAAGTAACTTTGACTTTGACTCATCACATCAACTGCTGGTGATGGAAATGGAGACAGTCTCTGAAAATCTTGATGCTAATTTCATCTTCAGAGAAGACTTCATTGCTTACAGTTCTTGCCAAATTAATGCATCATCTGAGAGAAAGTCACAGAGAAGAGTCATGCAGTTCCCCCAACAACCTGGCTACACTTATAGTCACCACTAACACCATTATAAATCAGAATATCCACCTGTTTGTGTGTATGTATGTAACTGTACACACAGCATGCACACCATATAAATGCAGCCAAAATGAACATACAGATGGTTAGTTAACAGACCTTGGCTATTACTGATGCATATCTGTATAAGCAGACCAGAAGATGAAGTTGTCCACATGTCTTGAATTTTTAAATATCTAAACTGACCTTGTGGTGTTTAATAGTAAAATGTTTCTATATTAGCCACTTATCATTTCACTCAAATGTAGATAATTTAAGCACGTGGCCACTTAAGAAAATGGGGTTAAACCTTCCCATTTCAAGGCCATCAGAGAATTTTATTAATATAATTAAACTTCCTTCTACCTGATACTGTATGTGGTCTCCTGGAGACACAATATTATGATATGATCGGTGACATGACTGTGGGTATATGGCTGGACTTTATTAGGAAAATTAAAAAAATCTCTTTTATAGTGACAGCTCATAAGCGCTACTGATCAAAAAACATCATGAGGGGTAAAAACATCTGAAGATATTTCCAAACACTGCTAGTTGTGAGAATTCCATTGTCTACTGATCGTAAAGGAAGGGCAGAAAGGGTCTTCAGCAAATACATATAATGGATAAATTGGTGAAGTTCTCACATGCACAAATCTGTAAAAGGTAAATTTATCCCTGGGCTTAAGTAATTACGCGCAGGGTCATGAACATGTATAGGGGAGTGAACTTACAAGTCCATCATTCTTAACCTAGGCACTAGCTGGAGGTAAGACATAAGTTTCACACCCCAGCCGCTTTACCCCCAGGAAACAGACACCAGTACCCAATATATAGGAGGCTGTGTGGGCCCTTGAGCCAGCTTGGACATTATGGAGGAGAGAAAAATCTCTTGCCCCTGCCAGGAATCAAACCCTGACTTCTCAGTCACCCAGCCCATAGCCTAGTCACTATATTGATTGAGCTATAAAAAACTAGTCACTTCGCTGTCTGACCCACATAGAAAGGTTAAAATCTGTACAGAATCATAGCATGAAATGCTAAAAAATGGATAAGGTATGAGAGATGGCCACGTTCATGATAGTTTGTCATCTGTAAATTGTTGTAATACAATCTTGCCGCCAGTTCCATAAACATTTGTTAAACTGTGACAGGGGACTGACCAAATTCACAGGTTTTACTGTATTGAAAAATTCAATGTAATCTTACTTTTAGAAGTACAGTGTATTTTACTTCCATAATATGAGACATGATATGAATCTCTAAGAGCAAATTGGAAACTGAAAGAAACGCTACCCAGACTGCACGGTTACTGGTGAATGATTCATGTATGAAGGCAGAAAATGAACAGAGGATGAAAGTGGGAATTTAATGAATAATTTATATTTTATTTAACTAAGCTATCAGTGACTCAGGCTATATCACATTTAATGTCAAGATGAAAAATGAGCTATGAATTTGAAAGGTTGTGGAAGTAAAAAGCTATGGGATAATTTGAGGTACTATCCTGACATTTACCTTGAGGGACTAAGGAAAATCATGAAACCCCACAGTAAAAACAGCTGATCACTCGGCTGTGATCTGAATCTATATTCTCCAAATATGACGGAGTGTTAACCTGTTGGACATTATGTTCAGTCCATCCAATCATAATAACCAAGTTCCATTACACACTAAGGAATATGTTCAGGTATTAAAGGAAATGCTACAAAATACACAGATGTCACAAGAACACATTAAAAGAAAATTCACAGGCTACTGGTCACCAAATTATTGAGCAATAAGTGTTTAAAGCCAACTCTTTACAATGGAAACATTTCACATTTCTGACAAACTATTTGGATATGTTAATTGGTAATAAAATTTGTCTGTCAAAATCTACAAAGGGGTGGTTCACAATGAAGCAGGCTGGAGGGGGAAAGCCGAGCATATCAGTCATATCTGGTTCCTGGGAGCCTCAATGAGGAGTGACTATGCTGGGCGCCATTACAGCTTGTACTGTGGGCTGTACAAGTACATGAAGTTGCAGGAATCATATTTATGGACATATTTAGATATCAGGATTTTGGACGCTAAACATAATTTTAAAGACAGTATCTGTGTCCTGTATGAAGATGTGACGATAATGAAAATTTTCAAATTAGCTTGCTTTAGTGAAGGGGAGGGGACATTCTAAAATACTATCAGTAGCTAGGCTGTATATAATAGCAAATGGTAGGATGATAGATGAATGGTGAATTTAAAGGATTTGGATGGAAGTGGTTGTGGTCTAAGTGAAAAACCCTCTCAAAACAAGGCTGGAGGGACTGAGGAAAACCACAAACACCCAAGTCAGGATAGCCGGTGTCTTGGCCACCGAGATTCAAAGCTAGCACCTCCTGAATTGTAATAGTTAATAGTTAATTGTAGTTATACCTGGTGAACATCCAATAAATCGATTCACTGAGCCAAACCCGTGTCTAAAGTCACTAATATATGAGACATTTGGTGTCAGAAGTAACTGGTTCAGAATGAGGTGATTATTGGACAGAAGACTTATTTTATAGCGCCACTAGAAAGAAAAATGGAAGACATGGAATTCCTGAAAGCCTTGCTGGGCGAAAAGCTGACCAAGAAAAAGCAGTGCCAACCGTCAGCACATGCAAGAAGCGTTCAGAACCAATCAGGAGAGGATGAAAGCCATAATGAAAGAAACAACAGAGACAGAGATAGGTTCTCTAGTCTTCATAATGGAGGCTGACAGAAAAACTGACAGAGAAGAAATGAAACAATTAATAAGAGGTGGCCTAGAGCACATTAAAGATACTATGGAAACAGAGTTTGGTTCTCTAGCCGCCAAACTGTATGCCTGGCGAAAAGAGTTGCAGGCTGACCGAGAAGCGAGAAGACCACGTATTTGAAGTCAAATCCTGAGAAATGGAGTCTGAGGCAGAACATCAGCAGGTCGCCAAGCAACGTGCTGCGGTGAAATCCGTTGGAGGACTGAGGAAGTGGCACAGGGGCCAGAATCTAGTTGCAGGGCGCCACAGGAAGCCAAAGGAGCTGAACCGAGGAAATTGTGGATCCCAGAGGAAGTTGGCTGCCGCATGCAGGAAGGTGTCCTGCCATGCAACACTGGCATGATGCAAGGAAATCGTTGTCAGGAAAAACTAGACCAGGAGCAAAGATGAGCAAGCAACCTGGAGAGTAGGGCCACTCAGGAATAATCTATGGATGTGCTGTGATGGAAGAAGGGGAACAAAGAACATAGGTAGCAAGCAGAAGAGGGCAACTGCGATCAGTATTGGAGGGTGAAGCTCAGGACAGCTATCACCTCTGGGAGTAGAAAACAAGGATATGACTTTGTGGAGGGGTCAACCCCTTCCAAAACAGAAGAAGAAACTGCACATAGAGCAGGAGCCAGTAATGTAGACGTAACGGCCATGTTGGATAGTTTTGAATCCACTGCTAGAGAGAGTGAAAAACAACTTTGGATGAAGATGATGAACCTGGATTGACCAAACCTTAGCAGGGTGCTGCTCAAGAGGAGCGCTCTTAAGGAGGGAGGGATGGTAGTGGTTGGAGAGTGGTCACTGCTAGAAAAAAACAAGAGGAAAACACTGAGCCACAAAAAGATGTCATGAGCAGAACCCTTGGGAAAGAAGGAACAGTAATACTGTCAGGCTGTTAGAGACAAGGAGCCTTCAGGAGAAGAAATGTGATGTAACACCTGAAAGCCGGAATAGTGGACTCAGATGAGAAGCTGATTTCCTAGGCAATGGCTATTGACAGAGCATATTTCCAGTACAATGGTTTCAGTTACTAGGGTGTTGGATACACCCTGTTGTTTAGCTGTTGAAAGCTGATATCCAAGGCTACTAACTGGTCAAAGCACAGCAACAGAGGGACACGATAAGATTTACTGCTGAGGACGGTGTCACATATTTGGGCAGCTGAAGGGTTGTCAGGCACAGAAGTCAGAGGGAGAGGTGATAACCAGAAGTCAGGCATAAAAGTCAGAAGAAGAAATCAGAAGTCAGAAGTAAAGCCTTTAGTTTATGTGGGGTATCTACAGTTACCCTGAGAGTGTCACCATTATTCATAGTTATGAAGTGTTATAGTAAGATTGAAAGTGATACAATTAATTGTAGTTCCACCTGGTGAACATCCAATAAATTGACTCGCTGAGCCAAACACGTGTCTAAAATCACTAATACATGTGACAATATGTAGGACTATGAAAGAGGAATGGGAGAGTTCTCTATCAAGCAAAGTTGTTCCTGTATGAGTACTTATTGAAAAATGGAGGTACAGCTCCATGTAGTCTTAACCTCAGCACTAAGATGGAGATCAGTGGTCGGTTTAACACCCTCAGTAAGGACTTCCCAGCATATATTGTACAGAAGACTGGGTGGGCGCCAGAGCTGGTATGGATGGTGTGAAGAAAAGAAAAATCTCTACTCCTGCCTGAAATCAAACCCAGATTTCTCACTCTTCCAAACCACTGTCTAGTCACCATACCAACTGAGCTATCCTGGGTCTCTGCATTAAATGTGTGCGAAGGATGATTATGGTGAAATGAAAAGGATGGTATAGGGAGCAGTTGTGGCCTATTTTAATATATTATCCTGATATTTACCTGGAAAGAAAAGCAAGAAGCTAAAAATTGTCCTGGACAAGCAGGCACCTTAGCATGGGTTTAACTTCCTCAGTCCAACGGAACTGTAGGACAACCCATGTTAAGTATAAGGAATACAATCTCGCTTCAAGATATTTGTCACCTCATGCAACTTATTTCTGGCTTTCACAACTGCAGACCTTCACATTATGCTCTTCTGGGCTGTGACACTGTTTAGAACAACCTTTTGGAAACACATGCTGCCTCAATTTTTAGTGTCAAAATGAGTGAAGACTTTGACCCTTTAATGGGGACAACACATTCCTCCAAAACGTTGGTATCCACCTACAACACTACATGGCATCACAGCTCCAAAAGACTATGATGTGAACTATCAAATATTACTTGGCTACAGGACACAGATAATCCATAAGGATTTATCCTATGAAATCATCACAATTCAATGTAGTCACATCATTTGTCCAACACACGTCTTCTTGAGGGTGGCCTTGGTCATGTGGATAAAGCTGCTACAACTACCACAAGCTTCCAAAAGCATGGTTCTCATTTGACAATTATGTTCATTCGCTTTTATCACCATGCCATCAACCCTTAAAAGCACAGTGTCTACTCTATGTACCACATACTTTGCTTTGTAAAAACTCTAAATTCTGCCCAATAGTGTGTGTCTTATGTGATTCTCACAATAAACTGATTATTTTACCAAACAGCATCCATCAATTGGGCTTTGTAATGGGGATGCAGTTTGTTCCATGAGGTAGGAACTGAAACATTAAATACTATTTAGATGAATTGTAATCTTCCAAAGTCAAAGAATAAAAAATAAAAACTAACTCTATTCACTGGATTTCCTTTTGAACAGCTAACAGTCCCTTGGCGAGTATAGAAATTCCATACCCTTTATGAAACCTGAAGGTTCATTAGCATTTTCATAAAAACCACCACTGGTTCCAGTTCTCAGCCAGATGAATCCAGTTCACACCTATTCCTTTAAAGTAATTTTTAATACTCGTATTACTCTTCCCTCTATGCCTAGATCTCCCAAGATGCTTTTATGCATCAGATTTTGAAAGAAAATATGTTGTGTATAATTCTATGCCTAGGTTTTTGTGGCCTGAGTAATGTCAAATTTTACTTTTCAAAGCTTAGATTTGTTGTGTGTTTACACTATCTGGCACACATCACTATAGTAGCCATCTTTTGGAAGAGTCTGAAGACAAGAACCGCAATGCAAGCTGAAGTATCAGAACTGCTTCAACACATGGGCTGGCTAAACCCTGCATGCCAAAATTAGGTACATCATCAGACTCTGTGTAAAGTAATCCACCTCTTGTCACTTTGCTCATTCCTGTCCATCTGGTAAGAGAGAAACAATCAATTTATGATGTGCCCAAATGGTAGGATTCCATTTACTCCAAAAGAGGGGCAGTGCAGGGAAATTCCAGCTCCAGAACTTCACTTCAAGGCCATATATTCCCTGCATTCAAAATGTTTTGATTCTGGCAGCTGAGGTTAGCAAACAAGGAAAACAGCACTGGATCTGATGAGTCTCAAACCTGAGACCACCAGCATAGAAGCCTAACAGTGTGGTGGTTTACTTTATAGTGCTGTCAACAACTAGACTATATAACATTAATGGCATAATGACAAATTAATAAAAATTTGGGAGAATTGGGTACTACCCCAGAATTTGCCTGGAGGGAGGAAAACTTCAATCCGGATAGACGGTGACCAGGCTGTGATGCTAACAAAGATCCACCTGAACATGAGTCAAGAGTGCTACTGCTCTGATAAAGACTACCATCTTACTCCTTGGCCTTGGGATCCTCATATTAGGGAGGCTTAGCACTGTCACCCAGGAAGAGTTACAGACACCTGTTACCATAGTCATGAACCCCAAATTCCTTAAAAGCCAGAGTATTTCTTGATTATCTGGCTATCTCCAAGGACTTGCTCAGTAGTGTTACTTCATTAGAAAGGTTACCTATTATTTTAGTGTACACTCTGTACTGTAAATGATTGACAGTACAAAACTACAAGAACGAATGCAGACTATCATCTCAAAAGATGGTATCTGTGTGACTGTGTTGTAATTTGGATGAGAAATTCTTCCAAGAGCAGAGCTGGAAATGGGATGGAAACCAATAGATTCTGCCGACGTAGTTCCACAGTGTTTCGTTTTGAGGAAGCTATTTGCAATGCCTTAATACATCATCCTATACTGTAATAATATTTGTTGGACATTCCTCCTCATTTTTCTGCCAATATAGTGTCTACATAGTTACAAACTGGAGTACCTATGTAGCTATGAAGACCCATCTCCACCCTTTTTTCCTTCCAAGGTATCAGCTAGAGGAGTAAAACAAGTTACAACTCCAATATGTAGAAATTATTCCATATGTAACCAAGCTTTTAGAAGCCTGCATCAATTAGCAAGGTAAAATATTTACTACAGACTACAACAGTTACAATAAATAACATAAGAAAATGTAACAAATCTGACAACCCATATGGTTCAAATTTAACCCTTTCCCTTCCAATGGACTGGCTGAGCCAATGAGACAGGTTCTGCTATGCCTGCATGATCAGATGTGGCTGATGTCCTGAGGCTGGTTTACTATTATATATACATGTCATATATACATTATAGATGACACTGTCATGTAACATATTTGATTTTTAGCACTTTCTGCTATGTATCCTGGGCAAAGACACATCTTTCTTTCTATTCAATTTTTATGGAACAACCTGGCAATTCTCGAACAGAGTCCAGGGTTATGCTCTGTCTATATATTTGTCTCATAACCATGTTTTATTGTTTGTGTAGTCAAATACAAGATGGCAAATAGTGAAACCAGATTCCAAAAATGAGTTTTCAGGTAGTTCTAATGGTTATGTTATTGTAACTGTGTTCAGGAAGAGAGGGCCAAGCCCCTATTACTACTAGCAGGTTATGCATGTCAAGGGTAAAAACTGCATCACTGGAAATACCTCTAGTTGTAAAATCCTTGCAAAAAGAACCTTCTGTTGAGTCATGAAAATTTCAACTTCAAAATGTAATTGACATATTAATTGATATTATGTGTTTGCATACACAAGTTGATTACTATCAGGTTCTAGACAGAGCAGGTTGTATAAGTTGTAAGTAAAATGTGTTTATGAATTGTACAAATTCATTTATTCATTCCTCTGGTAGAGATTAGGGCACTGGTCTTTGGTTTAGTCACTCATAAATGATTATTAAACATAATAATTTTGTACTGTTAAGACAAGGAATTTAAAAACATCGCATTGGTTCATTCTCACCCAAATGTATTTCACTGTGAACTTAATAAAAACCTTGCCAATGGTTTCAAAATATCCTAGAGAAAATATTCAATCATCACAATTAGTTTACTCTATTTCTTACATTCCTTGAGTGTAAATAATTAAATGTGTTTGGTGAAACAAATTCTGAAAAATAATTTTTATTGTTTTTATTTTCCTTTCAAGTGACAAGCACACTTGTTACCTGTTTCTCTTAAAGTATCTGGCAAATCTGGCACAGAAATTTTGGACATAATGTGACTTAATTTGGCCAGAACTGATAATGGCTACTTCCGACCTGACTGTAAAGTGTTGGGAAGTTCATGCAGCAACACAAGCCAACAATAAGCATATTTCCAGTGCAGCAGACTTATGAGGAAGCAGGATGAAGGGCAGTTAGCTGTAGCGAGGTGGGGGGAAGTGTTGTAAGAAGAAGTGAAGAATGTGTTGGCTTACTCTGAGACTAGCACGTCGGCGTTCCTTCTCTTGCTCGTTTCCCGCGAGTTGTTGTACGGGGGCCGCCGCCTGCATCATAGCGCCGCCCTCCCCGGCCAAACCGCCCGCGTAAGAGCGAGAGAAGCTCCGACCCAGACTTCCCCCACCAACCAACTTCTCCGCGCGCCTACGTTCAGCCCGGCTTATGCGCACAGAGTGCTCAAAGGAGGCTCTGAATGAGACATACACAAGAAAAGAAACAATAGAACGAAAATAGAAGAAGCCAAATTTGAGGGAAATACTATTGCAAGTAAAAATTTCAGGATGTAATTGTATCCAGACTTATCTAACCCCCACATGCAGGGCTCAAAATTTCAAAGCAGGGAAAATTTTTATTTTTGCGAAAGTTTGTACATTTATTCTCAATTACAGATATATCAATTCATTTGGTGAATTGTCTCATAAATCAAATGTGTGTAGGTGTCTCACACATTCAGTCAAGTTTCTAGGAGGGAAAGTACAATTACTTCTGTAAAAGTGTTATCAAAATAATCAAGATAGAACATTTGTGTCCATATGGTAAAAGACAACTTGGGGGTGTAGTATAAAACCTATAAATATTCTTCCAGAGCAAATTCATTTACAGAAGAGTTTCTTTGAAACAGTACATCACATAAAATTTTTATAAGTCAAATTATTTACTTTATTCATGCCTAAAAATTTTTTTTTAATAATTCTTTCACTACTATGAACATTTACTGAAATGTTGAAAGAATATTTTTGAGTTTAAAGTGAAATGATATCCCAATATTACCGACATAAAAAAAAGTATATTTAGATAATATATTTTCTGATTACCATTACTGAAATTAATGAAAAATCAAACTGCTGGATTGATAAGGAGACTGATAATAGCAGAAACTATGTATTACTGTTCAGGATAATCTTAAAATGACTTTGTTACATTTATAGGAGGACTGTAACAGAACTGAAGGACCTGATGTAAAGAAAAGTAGCTGTATTTCTATGAACTTGTAAGAAGCATGTCAAAACTGAATAATTTATGCAAATTTGTGCTAAAACAATATTTACAGATGTTACAGGCAACTGTATTCACTTTACTGTTGCACAGATGTCCAGCATGCTTTGACAAAAAAAGTGAACAAACATAACATATGAAGTTCTCATGTTGGTGATCATGAATTTTACTAGAGATGTACAAATTTTTCAGTCACACAACACATATCATCTTCCCAGTACTTACAAAGTGGGTGACATATTTCAGCATATATAGTGAGACCTCCACATAAGGACTGTCCTGGATCACTGGAAGTAAACTCGAAACCAAAGAAAGTCATAAATGGAGGAACACCAAGATTATTGATTTGAGGTCACTGAAATCAAAAGTTAAATGAGGAAAAATCTCAAATCAAGGGCCATTAAATGGAAGTTCCCCTGTATTTGCCATCATCAGGCTCTGAGCTGTCTCTCACATATTTAAACTTCATATTAAGACATATACATGTAACATGCATATAATTTTGCCTAACATCCATATACATATCAGAGGTGTGTCTCTCAACATCGAGTTTATGCATGTGCTTGGATAACTGAGGGTCTGAAGATTGAAAATTTATGCTGAAACACATTACTCATTTTGTAAATACCAGGAAGAGAATATATATTGTATGACAGAAAAATCTGCGTATCTTTTTGCTTCATGTAACATGATGTAGCACTGTACAATGAAGATTACTGCCTTCTGGAATGTTAGTGTGTAGTATGATGGAATATTACTAACATTTCTGGGGTACCTGCCATTTTCATCTTTGGGGAGGGGGTGTAACATAATGCTGTACTGCTGCATCCTGTTGCACATCACTTATCTCCACTTCCTATTCACTATCTCACATGTAAACTTGTGTTAAAATCTTAGAATTCATGTTTCTTGAATTTTAAAATTATTTTTCACATCAATGGTTCACTTGCATGCTTTGACTGATATGGTCATCATCAAATGCTTTGAAAATTGCAACTGAAAACGGCTGCACACAATGTGTAAGAGGAATCATTCAGCACTACAAATATACAACAACATATGGGCGCATAAACGAGGGTATACTTTGGATAGGTAATGTATCTGTCAACACAAGAGAAAAATGGTATCACAATTAAAATCAGTATCTCACAGATTGAATTTTATTGTTTACCGCTACATGTTTCGGTCCTCATGAGATCATCATCAGGCAGTGTATATAATAAACAAAATAAAGTTAATTTAAATCACAATATGGATCCGTATTGTGGTGCAACACATCTATATTATAAAAGTTGTAAAATGTGTAGAAAATTGTGCTGTGTTACCATGAAAATTATAATATAGAAAAATATTGGAAATATTAGAGCATACAAAAATTTGTATTTAAAATATTGGTGGAGGTTATTGAACGGTGTTGTATATTACAAATATGTATGGATTTTATAATGTGAATAAAGAGTTAGATATTACATGACTACAACAACTAAAAATATTAAAAGTATTAAAAACATTAAAAATATTAAAATAACATTATAAAATAATAGAGAATACAAAATCAATTCCTCCTATGGAGTTCAAGGTTCCAGCGTGTGGTAGATCATCTGCATCCACATGGTTTTTGGCCTCTCGTGATAAAAATAATATACTCTGAAATTGTATTCATCAACAGAACGACAGCAATTTTTTAAAGACCTGATGATGGCCATATTCATCAAAATGTGTAGTATACCATTGATATGAAAAATAATTTTAAAATTTAAAAAACGTAAATTTTAAGATTTTAACACAAGTTTGCATGTGAGACAGTGAATAAGGAGTGAAAAAAAGTTGGTAGCACTCTGCCTATTACATTGTGTCATATGACGGAAGAAGGTTCCTCTGAAACACTGATAACACTCTACCAGTCTACATGGAGTCTTATCGCAACAGAGATCATGACTCTTCTACCCTGAAGCATTAGTCTTCACAGACACCACCCTGAAGCAATTTCACTTAGTTTTTAAGCTATAAAATTGCTGTACTCAGATCCTTCAATATCATGTGCAGCAACCATTTTGTTTATCTCCATTCCTAAAATGGAGTACATCACATAAAAGTCAGTTATGATAATTTTCTGTCCAGAAACTTTAGGTTTTTAATCTTGTTTTACTGACTGGGCTAGTGGGTTCAGTATGCTGACTCACACACACACACACACACTTTGTTTTATGTCAATTGAAGTTAACAGAACTGAGCAGTTACAGCCCGCTACTGAATGTATCAGGAAGATCATATATTCACTACTGCACTCATAACCGACCTCTTCAGACCCAAACAGTGCAAAGAAAGGCATCCATATAGGATGATACCTAAATTTTGAGCCCTGCATTCATCTAATGTCTTAGTAACTTACAGATATTTAATAGAAACTAAATTTAATTAACAGTAAAAACTGTCTGATGCAATAATTAAATAAGCATTACTTCATGTGAGCTCAGTGTGAATTACAGTTTTATGGGATTTGACATGAGATAGGTACCAACAATTTGGAGGAATACGCTCCTCTATCTTCAGGGTAGAAGACAACAATGGTGAAAACAAGTGGTATGGATACAGGGAAGAGGCAGGGAAGTGTGCAAACCAACAGAAAATGGCAGCATTAAGAAGCGATAATTATACAGAAGGCAAGTTGGGGGAATGAAAAAGAAGAAAGAGGAGGAGGATATGAGAAACCAAAAATAATAAAATTAATGTAAATTATATAAAGGGTTCTATCTTCTAGGATATAATGCTGTAAAGTCACAGAGTGTCAGCCAACAAATTGGAGGAACACATCACCTCCATATACTGGGATGAAGAATGTGCTACTGCTTGCTACTTGCTTCATGCCAGCCTCTTGCTTGGCTTATTCTTCAGTCCTGAATATGGATGCGACATATTTCTCCAAAATGTTTGCTGACTTCCAATGCAATACACAGCAATATAACCCAGAAGACAGAGCCTTTCAGAAACCACTGCTATGAGAACCTCAAATCATAAATAAGACAAAGTTCATAAGGTGAAGACAAGTATTAAAAAGTAAGAGATTTAAAAAATGTGGAATAAAAGGAAAGGCTGTAGAGAAGAGGGATTAGATGGGAAAAAAACAAGTGGTTTCTTCTATTCTGAAAATGGAGGCAGCGTGTTCCTCTGAAACATCAGTAAACATCTACCAGGCTATACGGCATCACATCCCAGAAGACAATAATCTTCAACAGTCACTGTCATTAAACTTCAAATCTCACATAAACTCAATGTACTTTACACCACTTTCCTCAAGAACTTCTCATTATCTGCATCAGTGTATTCAACAGTCTATATATAGTCTTTGCATTAAACTAAGTCACATGCATCATAAAACAGTAGAGAGAATCATAAAAAGGGTTTTTATAAAAGCAGAGGATATTGAATAAGAAAGCCTCAAGTCAAAGTTGTCCTTTGCACAGCCACATACTGTGCCTTCACCAGTCAATGTAGCATGTTAAAAGGGATGGCACCCAAACACCAAATACTGTGAAATATAGTAGAAACAAGACTGAAGCACAGTGCAAGTTTTAAGATTCACCTGAAAGGGGAAATCTACTAGTGCCAAGTGTTGAAAGTTTGAGCTTTAACAGATGTAGTCACACATCTGCCACCATGTGACATCTGTTGGCAATTTATCTTAACTACACAGTGAAGAAATATTGGGGGTAACAATTTTTCAATAAATTTAAAGTTCTTAAAAAGTTATATATATATAATTATTTGCCCATCTATTTTGCAGTGTTTTGACTTGCAATTGGAATTTCTTGGGTTCAAAAAAGGCCCACCACTTTGAAACTGTTTACATATAGTGTATACATGAACCATAGTGGAGAGAACAGATGCAGACATCTGTCAGTAGTGGGGCAAGAAATTATATATTTTTCAGGACAACTAAAGTGTATGAAAGTACTTAGTCATTTTTAAAATGTATCAAAACTTTGTGACATATCTCTTTTCATACAATATCAGATATATATATAAAGGAAAGTAGACATATTTCATTTCTAAGATCTCTGCATCCAAACTGAGGATACATGACATGGAGCATTCAAACAGGTCAGTCATCATATTTCAATTGTTCTACAAGTAACAGGATCAATATTAGTATCAATATGGTATAAACAAAAAACAACATATAATTATGTCTCCTTTGAAGAGAAAATGACATATACTTTAAATGCAGTAACTTTGAAAATAAATAACAAATATTCAGTGAACTAAAATTCTGGCTAGTACAGACTCCATGATATAGATACCCATAAAGTATTTAATTTGTTTTTTGAAGATCTGGCTTGAGTACTGCCAGAAATGTAGTAGTTTTTAAAAGAAAAATACCACAGTTTGCTGTCAATTAATAGCGATAAAGAAATGTTAAATAAATTCCTAAAGTTGGCCATACTGAAGTTGGCGTTTATTATTCTGCTCAAATTTGTATCATATTGTGGCCATATTGCAATTTCACTTTCATGTTTTCGTTGCATCGCATAATGACCTTGATCCAATGTTTCAGAATGCAGTGCAATTATATCCTTCAGGGTGAATTAGGCAGGAGGAGGATGCAGCCCCATATACAGATCTCACAATAAAAATTAGGGTGGGGGTTTTGAGGGCTGTGCCAAGGGGCAGAGGAATCATACTTTCATTTGTCATAATCTATTAAGCTGTCTGATGTGTAAATATGTTTCCTCTGTATTCCTTCCATTTTCTTCCCCCAAAAGATGGTGAATGCAATATATGCTGAAATGTTCAGAAAAACTTTTAAGACATTCCTGTCTTTAGGTTTTCACAGCCAGAAGTTCAATACATAACTTCAGCTTTCGGAAATATCCATATTGAACATTTTCCAGTGTTTCCAACCCCTTCCCAGGATCACCCAGTTGCCAAAATATATTTCATTCCTATTTTTCATTAGCAATATGATTGCTGTCTATTGGATAGCACCCACCCTTTCAACTTCATCAAATCATGGCTTCGCCTCTCACTCATTGTCCACATAAGGGTTTCCACAACAGCCAAAAAAACACAACCCTGAAGATGGTGACTGCAATATTTGCCAAAATGGAAAACCTTCAATGTTCTATGCACTGTATTCTTTGAAGCCAAAGTCATAAAACTTCAGTATATGAAGTGGCTTAATCTGAGAACCTGAGCTTACACATTAGATACTAGGCATGAAAACTTAGGAATAAAAATACTAAGGTCATGTTAGGACTTAAAAGAATTGTGTAAGTTTGCTGCTGTATATAGGCATGAAAACATGAAAAACAAATATCACAACAGTTTCTATAAAATTATTTACTAAACTTGAGTGCTAGTTTGCAACAGAGAAAGACATTCATGTAGGCTCACACTCATGAGGTATTAACCTCACTCTTATTTCTGACATAGTTTCTCGGTGCTCTGGTGCATCAGGTATGGTAATTATAGTATGATCAGGCTCTTAATTTCAAAAACAACTTCTTTATCAAAATCTGCAGGCTTTCACAATTTGTTGAGACTCATAATTTTAATTTCCATGATGGCACTGTGTGTGCTAAGTTGGTAAGTAATATTCCAAAGCATGTGATAGTCTCCATCTTAACAGTAATGCCACGAACAGCACAAGTATTCTACATTTGAGAATTTTCCACAATCACACAACATAGCACTATGAATATGGGGGCTGGTTTAGCACCAGGTTTTGTTATGCAGCATCCAACTTTGAGGCAGCATCACCAAACACTTCTGTCATGAGATCTGCTCTCATGTGAGGAACTTATCATCCACTGGCTTTCCACAGCCCTTCAGAAGTTTACTCATTAGCAACTTAAATTCATTGATGGAAATCATCATATGCAATTAGTTACCCTCAGCCTGAGATCATATTTTTGCTCATGGCTTAAGAAAACCTACACTGTACAAAATTGATGTTAATCATTCCCAATTAACATACTATTTCAGCACATAAACATATAAAAACTATCACTGCTTATAATGTTGCTGAAAGTACCATGTACTGACTCCACATGAGAAAAGATCAGAGCAAGGAGAATGTTATAATGCAAATAAGTTAGGAATTATACATATAATGTAAAAATTGTGGTGCTTTCTCCCACTTATTTCATTATTTGAAAAGCACTGACTTAGGATGAAAAGATACTGGGCATAAAAAGTGTGTTTCATTTTTCTATTAAACATTTGATTGAAACATTTTTTGCTTCAACAAATATTTGGCATGTTATGCCTGAGAAGGATATATAAATGCTCCCAGGTCTTCATGTACAGTGTCTACTACTAAAAGGTGTTCCTGTGCCTAACTAACTAAGCATCGCGTCATGAAAACGTATCAGGGAGTGGAGGTATATCTCCACTATTTTTGACCTCAGCACTAGATGTACGTGGGTGGTCAGCTTCATGCCCAGAGAAAGAGACCCAAATGCCCACTAGATGGGAGGCTGGGTAGGCCCAGAATCAGCCCAAATGCTGTGGAGAAGAGAAAAATCTCTGCCCTTACCGGGAATCAAGACCTGTTTTACTGCTTAGATTACTCTTTCACCCTGAAGATGGAGGGCATATGTTCCTCCGATACATCGGGCTCTCTCTGAATCACACGGCATTAAAACTCAGGAGACTGTACTCTTCATAGTCACTGCTGTGAGAACCTCAAATCCAACAATTGAGCAGAACTCACTCAATACCAGATTTAATGGAAACCCATTTGATGGTTCTCAAGTTGTTACAAGCGGACAGACCAATGTGGAAAAGCCAATGAGGGCATTCTTACAACTTTTCATTATGAACGCATGAACAAGGAATACTCTGTAATTAAAGCAAATTTAAACTTTCTGTATGAACATGTATGGCATGCAATCACTCTATAACCTTCTCACAGGAGGCAAATAATTACATTACACTCTGGAGGGGAAACATTTCTTCTGACTACCGAATCTCAACAAGCATACCTGACAGCAAATATATGTTTCTTGTTAGAATGCTGTATTGATTCTGGAAAATGTATCAGATACATGTCACACTGTGTTTCAGAGTTCCTGAAAGCAAATGAACTAAATGCTACTGACAGACTGCAATTACTGTACCTGTGCACAGCCTACCTGTGAAGCATTTCCTCTGTGACATCTCTTGCAATTCTACTATAAATCTGTGTATCTCTGCACCTACAGTCAACAATACTTCTGTACAATATTCTTCTGTCTTGTATACAATACATATTCGTTGCTATATAACTTAATCACTCTTAAAGATAGTAACTTCAAGTAATCTAGTATCAATATTATTATATACATATATTAAATGAGGACTTACAGCAAGTCTCAGAAATGTATGCACATCTTTTAGACATTAATCTCAGCTATACACTATTCTTTCTTGTAATGCCCACATTAGATAACTACAGCCATCTTTCTTTGAACTACTTGGGCATTTACAGATCTTTTTTTTTTGTGCTGATGTCATTGGAAAATAAAACAAAATGTTTCAGTTACTAAATATATATTGATATCTCAGAACCAGACTACAGGACAAACTCATAACATAAAGGGACCAAAAGATATTTGAAAATGTGACAGTTTGAATACATGGAGCAAACAATTTAATTTTTCATATGAATAAATTAAATGGAGATTAAATTCAGGCAGCACAAGCAGTACTTGCTATCATTCAGTTCAAAATTCTTTTGTTCTCTCACCCGTTACCTAAAATCATACAAATTAGAATACACAAAACTATAATCTTACTTGCTGGTTTGTTTCTGTATGAAACGTAGTCTCTCACATTAAGGGAAGAATACAGACTGAAGGTGTTTGGGAAAAGGCTGCTGAGAATATTTGAACATACCAGGAAGGAAGAAAGTATCAGGAGGTTGAAGGAAATTGCATAACAAGGAGCTTCACAATTTGTGCTCCTTATCAAATATTAGTAGGTCAATCAAATTGAGGAGATGTGATGGAAAGGGTATATAGCATGCATGGGGGCGCAGAGGAATGCTTATAGGGTTTTGGTGGGAAAGCCACAAGGAAAGAGACCACTAGGAAAACCTACACTTAGGGGGAAGATAATACTAAAATGGATTTTAAAGAAACAGAATGGGAGGGTATGAACTAGATTCATATAGATCAGGTTAGGAACCAATAGCGAGCTCTTGTTAACACATTAATGAACCTTTGGGTTCCACAAAATTCTGGATATTTCTTGAGTGGCTGAGCAACTAATGGCTTCTCAAGAACGATGCAGTTCCATGGAATTAGTTACTTTTAAATACTAATAGTAAGATGGAATGAAGATCTGAGGTTACATTGTTGCAAGAAGAGTAAGTACTGTGTTTGGTGGGGTTACTCTTCAACCCTGAAGATGAAGGCAGTATATTCCTTCAAAACTTCAGTTAACTTCAGCCAGAATATGTGGCAACAGAGACAAGAAGACAGAACTCTTTAAAACTTAACTTTAATTTATAATTATACCTGAATTATAGAAGAAAAATTTAGACATTATTTAGCGGCCTCCGTAGTCTAGAGGTAACGTTCCCACATCATGATTCGTGGTACGCGGGTTCAAATACCCGGCGGAGGTCGTCGAATTTTTAAGGGCGGAAAAATTCAGGGAACAAGTCCTCTGGGAGGGACTTTAAGCTGTGTGTCCCGTGTCGTAACTTTACGGCACGTAAAAGAACCTCATATTCCCAAAGGGGATGACTGAGCCAAATTCCAGGACGTTTCCCACCCAACAATAGCCTCTAAGGCCTCTGATAGATGGGGGAAGCATTACAGACACCGCTAAGCAAGTGGCCAAACTCGCTTGCTTGGCGGGACTGATGGTACGCACCATTTATCGGTAGGGTAAAGAGACTGGTAGAATATCATAGAGGGAAGCACAATAGATCAAACTGGTCGTGGTGCATGGGGAAACCCACCCTCTCTAAATAACTAACTAACTAGACATTATTTCCAGAAGCTAACAGAACCTCGATTACGATGAAAACAATGAGATGAATTCCTGAGGAGTGGGAGGGAAATGGTCATACTTTACTTCAAAATATGATGCCACATCAAGAGACAGAGCTCTTACTGCAGAGAAACATTCCAACAAATGAAATACTAACTGAGCCTTAAATGATTTTAATCTGAGCTAACAAATTTTCAAAGTTTCACAATTTTCCAATGACATTAGCTACATATGTTTCACTATTCCACATTGAATATTGAATTAACTACAGTTGGTCTTTAACATTTTCAGTAAATAACATGTTTCTGCATCACTAAAATTTAATATTGACTTATTTTTATCATAATAATGTTCACACTATGAAATTTTATTTGTATTCAGATTATGACTATTTCTGTAAATACTGCCCTGCTGTCAGAAAATGAATTCTGTGTTTCAGAAATGCCAGATTGCGAGAGGGTTGGCAATATTTCAGAGTCTCAACATACATACAGAATTCTGCATCAAACTGAAATGCTGTTTACAGTATCTCTCTCTAAATTATAATGACATTACATACTAGTACAGCATGACCTTGTGTTATGGAAGGGATGCATTCTTGAAAATGTATCTGTATCATGGAATTCTGTAATGCAAAGCCCAGTCTTCCATGATTCTCATGTTGTACATGGAGATACAGTCATGTGGATAATATTTCAGTATACAAATGTAATAAAAATTCACCTTTACCCTTCAGAAATAATAAGTATATAAAAATAACCTTAAAAAACTTGAAATTTGATAACCTCTTCTTACATACCTTAAAGAGGGGGTTAATTCATTGCAAAGTCTAAAATAATTTGGATATAGTATCCCCACAACCAGCCACTGACATTTGCACCTATACCTGGCAGCCATTAACTACATAACTATATATCCTGTTAGGAGTTAGTTTCTGTTGTTTTTTAGTCTTTCAGCACTTTTAGAAAATTAAACATTTCTCTCATATCTCTGTAAGGATAAATTTATGTTCCACATTTTGAATTTTATGTTCACGTTTTAAAATTTCCATTAGGGAAAAAATTCCATAATCCAAACATCAGCAATGTGAGGGCATATGGTACATTCTATGGTATGATTCTTAGTTATTTTCTGCCCATCTAAACTCTTAACTGCAGATCTATGAAAAAAAGAACCAGATCTAATTAAATGCTGTCATGTTCATAAGAGTTGGCAGTAATACAATACTGAAATATTTAACCTTGGAAATGCAGTATATAACAATAATTACCTTTAGTATTTCATAGTGTGAACATTTTCACGGTTGAAATTCACTTCCTTGACACCTGTCCACAACTGGTCTCAATTCTTCACTGTGTCAACCCTACAACCCCAGGCAGATGATATAAAATTGCAACATATGCTTACATAAATAAGATCTGTTTCCTTCTCTAGGCTCACTAATCAAATATGTCCAATCTCTAAAAGATACATAATATAGGCTCTCAAAAGTGGCCTAGGAGAGGAGGTTACCAGATGACGGCAACATAACTATTTTAACCATTCAAAAACTATGAACGATATTTTAATGCAGTAACAGAGTCGAATTTTCAAAAATTTTTCTGGCGAATTTTATATTTACTTCTCATCTTCCATTTCATTGTAATGAGATCTTTTGATCCCAAACTTATTTTAGGAAAGAAAATGATAATTTTTTATTCATTTATATCCATGGCAACACAGCTACAATTTCCATTGGCAAAAGAACTCACACATGTTTGAAATGTCCAGGGGATGGGAGAAGGGGTGTATACTTTCACTGACAATGTTTATCATCCAGAGTTAAGTACCCTGCTACTATGGTGGTGGAGGCCAGGTTTAAACTTTCTGTCTTCTGAGATATAGCTTGTGTAATGTGTGACAGTCAACCAATATTTTGGTGGAACATACCACCTACATCTTCAGGGGTGAAGAGTAAGCCAAACAAGAGACTAACATGAAGCTTGGATTACGTTTTGACCCTGAAGATGGAAGTGATATGTTTCTCCGAAACGCTGTTTGACTTTCACTGGGCTGCGAGGTGTTATATTCACAGCCGCTACTGTGAGAACCCCAAATTCAACATATTTCAAATTTGGTAGTAAAGTAATTTATATTGTAAACAATGTGATGCTAGGGCCACCACGGCTTACCAAGCCCGCAAATATACTGTGACAGTGATGTGACACACAGGCAATGAAGCTGGGCAGCGTACAGTGGTTCTAGGTGAGTTACTCATTCATAGCATGGAAACAGACAAAGAATTAATGTGGAAGTCAAACTGTAAAACCAGAACCAGCCATGGCTAACATGATACTACTCAGGATTACTGGGTTTTTGGACTTTGTCCATCATCTGATATTCTACAGAACACAACTCTTAAGAAACTGGATCTGATTTCCTCCTCACCTAACCTACCTTGTTGGGTCCATGAGAAACAGCTAACCTCAGTCACTGGTGTCTCCCACCCCCCTCACCCAAGGACAGAAACAGACCAGGATTCTAAAACGTTGTGTTCTTTTGTATTCTTTAGAATACCAGATGATGGACAAAGTCCAAAAACCCACGGGATATACATAATGACTATGCTAACAATCAGATTGCTAAATCTACTATTACAAATTTTCTTGGAATAATTATCGACAATATGTTGACATGGAAAGGACATATCAACTGGCTTATGTCTAAATTAGGTTCAGCCTGTTATGCAATCAGGGTCATTAAACCTTATGTCACAGAAAACAATAAGAATGATTTATTTCTCATAATTTCATTCTGTTATGATTTATGGTATAATTTTTTGGGCAATTCTCCCCATCGTATTCATATTTTTAGACTACAGAAAAGGGTAATTAGAATTATTACTAATTCTAGAAGTAGAGACTCTTGCAGGGAATTGTTTAAGAAACTGAAAATTTTGTCCCTCCAATCACAGTAAATATTTTCTCTCGTTATTTATGCTTAAAAACACAGAACAATTTAAATTTGACTGTGAGATTCATAGCAATAATACCAAGACACAATAACAATTTCCATCATCCAATATGTAATTTAACAATATTCCAAAAAGGAACATACTATTCTGGAATCAAAGTTTTTAATAATCTTCCTTCTAGCACAAAGAACTTAGCTCATAATACGAAACAATTTAGATTTACTCTAAAAAGATTTCTACTCTTAAATTCATTTTACTTACTGGAGGAATATTTTAACTTCGATATTAATTAACGATCTTGGTCTGTTATGCACTGGATGCCTAGTAGTATGCTTTTATGTTTCACTGTTCTAGTCTTGTGTCATATTACATAATATGTTGCATGCTTTTACATATATATTCTATAACTGTTTTAATGATTTACTCATTGTGATTTGTCTTCGGTAACATGTATAATCGTTACGGATTAAGTATAATTAGTTTTTATTTACATAATTGATGGGATTTGTCCTGTTGTCTTTGACTATTTTCATATCCACTGATCTTCCAGCCATATATGGAAATTCTAGATGTAAACGAATGAATGAATGAATGAATGAATGAATGTTACACACAATCATCAAAACCCTTTAAAATCAACATATTGCTGTTTATTTTACTTTGAACATTTATCAATCTACATTGTCCAGGAATGGAGGATTTATCATCTACCAGTTTTATTTAATGGGGGTAATGACCAGTTTCACTTGGGGGGGCGCTAACAGTTTAACGTCCAGGAATACAGGGTTCTAAATCACATAGCACGGTGGGGTTGGAAGCTTCATTTTAAACTGGGGGGGGGACAGATCAGTTCTGAGAAACTGCAATTCTGAACCATGTGATGCATCACTGCAACGAAACAATACATGGCAACCAAAAGTTAAGCATAAACTTAAACTGAATTTATTTTAATTAGAACATGACAAATGCCTGTACTTATTTTGGATGAGTACAGTTGCTGGGGTTGCTTACAAGGGATGTCACAATGACATGCATTTGCAATACCTGGGGACATTCTCTGACCTTCCTGTAACTAGTTACCCTTGATCTCATCCTGGCAAGTGCTCTGGCCTAACAATTGCTAATTGTTGCCAGAATTACAAGAATGGAAGCATATGGATTTATTTTTCTTAAGTTCATGGAAAGTACATCAGCACACCTAATTAGCACAAATTCTCTTTACCATTCACATTTGGGATGACAAATTGTTTATCTGAAGCACTTAACTTCTTCTAATAAATCTAATCTAATGTATTATTCAATTTTGGTGTAAGAATGGATTATATATATACATATATATTTCTAATTTAAGCATAAATATATCTGTCATGAAGTCACAACAAAATGTGTCCACTTCTAAAAGCGATGTTACACATGTCTTTTTAAACTCTAAATTATTTGATTCCTTTTGTTTCAGTCTAAGCTGAGACAGAACTTTAAGTATACAATGGGACTGCTTACCCAGCATGAGGCCTTGAAAGTACAAATTTATATTCTTTTATACTGTAACCTTCTAGGTCATTACTTCATGTAGTCTGGTAGGCTGATAACAAAGTTTTGGATGAACATAATGCTTCAGCCTTTTACTATGAAAATATCTCCATACAAAGGTAACTTCCAGAAGGTGGAAGAAGGGTGTTCCTCCAAAACACTGGTAGCCACTGACCAGGCAACATAATGTTATAACATACAAGATCTCAATCTACGTTAGCATGTTTATTTGGCACCTCAGTTTTCCCAGGTTTAAACCCTACAGAGTGAACCATATATTCAAAAGCTTCCACCTCCGTTAATAGGAAAGCCCCTTCCTTCTAAAATTTCCATATGATTTTCATGGGTAAAATACATTTCACACAATGCTGACACTTGAATCACATATATGTAACCTGGCCTCAAAATGGATTAATATAAATCCTGTGAACATTTAGATTTGGGCTATGTGGATCAGTTGGGGGAAAGCTTCCAGAAGACTTTCAACCTGAATATTCAAGGCCTCTTGCTTGGACAATCCTTATACAAAGTTCTACCCAGATGGACTAAACAACTTCAGGTACAAGAACACAAGACGCTGAACAAATGAGCAGATGTAACTGTAACATCACATTTCATGACCAAACACATTCATTCCCATATCTGAATTCGATCATTTGCCAGTGTTTTGTCCATATTACCACATCTGACCTAGACTGAATAGTGACATACCCTGACAAGCCAAATATTCCTTTTTCAGAACAGATTTTGAGCATGTAGTTTCTTGTCACTAAATTGTGTTGATATCTATGATTCTATGAACATACAGTGATAGTTTCCTATGCTCCTTGTTCATTTTATGACACTGTCAGTATATAAGACTATACAGTGCCAAATGGTATGATCACAGGTTATAACAAACTGGAAACCACTTGGAAGAAAGCAGCCATGATTTAACTGAGGTACTATCTTGGCTTTTATCTGGAGGGACTGAGAAAAACCATAAAAACCCTCAGCCAAGATAGCCAGTGTCCTCACTGAGATCTGAACAAAAGATATCCCAAATATACCAACCTGCTTGGTGTTACGCTTTCCTGCACCACGAAATAATTCAATCACTAATAAATTGCTGAAAGTGTCTGGGCTATAGACAAGCCAGCATCAAAACTGCAAGGAGGGAAATGCTAAGATACTGACCTCTGATAAGCAAACATGGACCAAATAAAACAGATTATGTGTTACTTTCAGAGCCTCATCAAACACGCATCTTAATGCACCACCGAGCTTATCTTGAGGTGATGTGCTTCACGTTATTGACAGCCCTGTTCACCTCAGCTTGGTATTCCTCCATCTGGCAGAAGATGACATACCTTGCCGGCAGAACAAGAGCTTCCAGCTCTGTTGCCAGATGACGTCGTATAATGTTCTTTGACGGTGGAATACCCAAGGCTGTTGCCATCGTGTCCCCATTGAATGATGGCTCCAGAACGACTAGTGCCCCATGTACACCACTGTCTGCAATTGAACATATTCACTGAAAGCATTAGTCATCTGTGCGGTGCATTTTAGGAGTTTTGAAGGATTAAATACCACTGCTTTATCCTCTGCCTGGCAATGAACTAATTTAACCAGAAGGCTTCCACCTTTCATGGTAGATCACAGTCAGTGCAGATTCTGTCCCCGCGTAATGGCATTAGGATGCAATACTGACATTTCAGAATTCCATACCGGCTGTGTCTTCAAGTCAAAGTCGCTACCCAATGGGCTCTACTCAGTACTCTCACAGTATAGGTCAGCACAAACTGTTCTATTGGATTTGGCATGATGAACCCATGGAGCTTACTCACCAAGGCAACTTTATTTATACTTCAGCACAGGCAACAGAGGTCCATATCGCTGTGAAGTGGAATGTAGAATACAGAGTGGCATGTAGACCTGTTGCTAGGCATCGAGCACAAATTAAGCAGTCATATAATAGCTGCTGCTAAGTAATGGCTCTGTAAACAATGGCCATTACTAGGTAATGGCCACAACAGACAAGCACACAACAATGGAAGAGCTGATGGGGGCAGTGTTCTCTGTGTGGTCCATGCCAAGGCTATATAACAAGGGCCAGTTGCCATAAGAAGGGTCTTAGAGTCTTGAGACGGCAGTGTGAAGCATAGGAGGTTGGTTTGAGATGGCCGCCAGCCTGGGAGTTTTAGTCAGTGGAGTTGAGCGAGTTGGTTAGTGAGTGAGTGAGTGAGTTAGTTAGAGGACTGCTGTGGTTCAGTCCTTGTTAGCTGCTGCTGTTAGAAGCTGGTGGCTGACACATGGGTGCAGTTCAGAAACCCAGAGGAAGGGGAATGTCTGCCGTTGGAAGCCGTTATCTGAAAACTTGTGAAGACATAGCAGACTGAGAAGACCCAGTACATGCTGTAGTGAACGGCTGAGTGTGTGAATTAGCGACAGTGTTATAGTTACTTGTAGTCGGATCCGTAAGTGTTCAATAAATCCCATTATCAATCCAAACAGCATATATAATCACACTCAATCGCATAATAATATGTTCATTTATTTATGTTACTTGATTCATGCTGGTTACTTGTTTGGCTTACTCTTTAACTCTGAAGATGCATGCAGTATGTTCCTGTGAACATCGGTGAACTTCCACCAAATCTCTGGGCATCACATCTCGTAAGATAGTAATTTTAATTTAATTATTTATGGACTTTTTTAATGCTGATGACAGTAATTCAGGTTATATAGCCTCAGATGGTAGGACGATTCAGCCATAATGAATTGGGAAGGATGTGGACGGAAGTAGCCATGGCCTATTTAAGAGATACTTGCCTGGAGGAATGGAAGAAAACCAAGAGAAGCCTCAGTCACTATAGCCAGTTTTTTGGCATAGATTGGAATGTGGGGACATCTTAGGGCAGCACTTCAGTAATGTACCCTTGCATGCATAAATTCTATACCAAATTTAAAAACCGGCCCTGTATTGTCATATCAATCAAATCACATGTTTGCGTCTTCATTCCAGACAACAACACAGTGTGCAAGAATCACTTTACACAAGTAATTCCTTACCTTTGAGATTCTCAGCATATTCACCCAGGTCAATGTTTCGGGCCCATCTGATGAATCTCTGATTGGTCCACACAAGAGGGTCTGCATCAATGCTCTCACACTGATGTCTTCGCACAGCGAGAGCCTGCAGGACAGAGTCAAAGGTTAAAAGTTCTGAAATTCTGCACTTCTATCATTCAAAATTAAATGTAACCAAACGTAATTCTTGATGTACACTGTACAATAAACACAGCAATGAGTTCTGGTGATACAGCATATCTTAAATACAGATATCCTCCCAAGTTATGCAACAGCTGTATTTCGTAGAGTAAAGAGTGGCCATATGATTCAAAATTTTTATCATTCCATTGGTTTTACTGTCTTTTACTTTGTATTGAAATTTACAGAAAACAATTAACTTAAATCCAGCCATTGAGGTTAGCTTTCTCTAATTGACTAACAGAGTAGATGTCTCCCACCCCTTCATCTGAGGATGAAAACAGATCCAGATTCTGAAACGTTGTGTTCATCAGTGTTCTTTAGAAAACAGGTGATGGACTAAATCCAAAAACTCAGTAATCCCAAGGTTAACGCCACTGTCAGAACCCTCTAGAATCAACTCTGACATTCACTTCAGTCAATACATATCCTAATTTATTTTTTGTTTCAGGCAAATAATTTCATTATTTGTTTGTAAGGGTTGCTCTTCTGCCCTGAAGATGGAGACAGCAGGATCCTCTGAAACTTTTCTACAAACCTACCTATTATCATGACATCACATCCCAGAAAATAATGTAGGTGGCTATCGTTATAATGGCAGTTGTATACATGAAAATGATTATATATTGTGACGTATTGCTAGGCAACAGCTCTGTAAACATGTTCCAACACAAAATAATGGGAGCTGTGTTCTCAATGGATGAATGTTACAGCTTCTTGCTAGGCAGCAGTCAGCGTGCCAATGAACTGGCCGGATGGCAATCATGTTGTAACTCCAACAGAGGCATCACACAACAGAGGAAGCTGTGTTTTCTGTGTGTTGGTCTGTGCAGAGGCAATATAATGCAAGTCTGCTCATTATTAGATTATACTAGAGAGCTGATTTCAGTGGAGTTGCAAATTCAGACTAGGAGATTCCAGCCATACAGTGGATTTGAGAGAGAGTATTAGGATTGGGAACCGGGTCAAAGAAGACTTCATAGTGATTTGAAGTGATCGTTCCTGTGTTAAAATCCAATGCCAGGAGACGACTAGTGGAAACTGAGAACCCAGTGCGTGTGCAAACAGTGAACTGGAAAGTGTGTAATCAGCGATAGTGCTGTCTTGACTGTAATTAAGAGAGACTGTAACTGAAGTGCCAATAAATCCAATCTTCTGATCTAGAACCCAATATTCGTCACATGTACCCCCTTATATGTGACAATATATCTGAAATTCAGTGAAGGAGTAGGGAATGGTAAGTGAGTCAGGCTGTTGGGGTCAATCAAGGGAACCGCACACACAACTCACTGGCCATGTCTGGCAGCTGCTATTGGTGCTCCTCGTGATACTGGAATAAAGCTGTCAATTTGTGAAAACACATATAGCGGAAGCGTATACAACTAGAGGCCTGTGTAATCTGGCTTTAATACATTTCACTATCTGAAAAAGGGCAAGGTACTTGTAAATTCGATATTAGGAGGGGCAGAGGGTTAAAGCATTAAAAAATTATTTACATAAGCATTCTTTTTATACTGTGGATGATTCTCTATGCATAAAGCTAGACAAGTATTTCTGATGGCAATCATGACATCATTGTACCAATATTTACAGTGTTATATTATTTTTTCCTTTTTTCAAGAAAATCTTTTAATNACATGTTGGTGTATTACACTGAGTCATACCATGGTTGTGGTTGGTGGGGGGGGCTATGGGAGTTTCTAGTGATGATTACTCTTTGGGCCCTAAAACAACAGAGTATTTCTCTAAAAGTGTATGTCCTACCAACTTTCCATCATCCTTCCACGATGCACCATTCCCTCTTCCCTTCCTTCCAATCCCAGTGTAACCCACCCCTGATGAACAAAGACCTGACCTGCCTTTTCCAACATGGCTTAACCCCAGCAGAGGAAGTTAAGCAACAATGTGTGGTGTGAGCACTTGAATGGGGACAGCTTAGGGACACCATATGCTGATGGCTTTTGGTGGACATGGTGACCCTTACAAGGGCCTTTTTTTTTTATGATTCCCATACACTGTTTCTAATTGCCTGGAGCAGGCTCTGACCCCTACCTTTCTCATTTTCCTGGGTCTGTTGGACCATCAACCTATATGATAACAATAATCACACGCTCTTGTAACTTCCATACCGAAGATGGAGACAGCCTACAGTTAGGATCAAGAGTAACAGACGCATAACAAGTGACAACTTAAGTAGGAACCCACACAAGGGTACAGGTTTGTTTGTTTAGTTTCTGCAGCTTATCCTTCTATGAGATTTCTCTTACTGAAGTGGTGTTATGAAAAACCAGTAAAACAACAAAACCCTGAACTCACCTGTCGGTCATACTTCATCATGCGCAGTAGGTGGATGCCGTGTACCACCGATGCCTGATGGAACTTCCTTGTGACTCCAAGGAACTTTTCTAGCTCCTTCTTGCTAAGATGGTCCAGCATCCTTGCATCCACCATATTGGTGGCAAAATTCTCTGAATACTACACAGAGCAGAACATGAGAACGTTACACATTATCTGGCAACTCAGTGAGAACACAGCAGGAACATGACTGCTGTGAGTGCAGGCTATAAAATGGGATGGGAGCAAGGAAAATGTCTTACATAAAGACGGACCCATAGCCAATCTCTGAAAGTGGAATTATTAATCATAAAGTGTAGCAACACTTCCACACATATAATTTAATAAGTAAGTAAGGCAGGAAAAGTGTGCATAATGTAACAGTTCTTATATGATTTCTTCTCTCTGTTTAATGTCGCAAAAACTGCAAGACTTAAAGGAAAAAATGTTAAAAAACTATCCCCGTAACAGGCCGTGGAGGTCCATAGGGGTTGGAGACGTTGAGGCTCCTATATTTTCCAGATAATAGGCTCACAGATGGCAGTGAGGTTGTCAGCTTTACACGCCAGCCACCCTTTACTCCCAGGAAGATTCCTGTACTCATTTCTGCAAGAGGCTGAGTCGACCCCAAGATTACAGTGCAGCTGGAAGGATTAGGCGAATTGAAAAATCCAATAACCTTACCAGGATTTGAACCCACAACCTTCTGGCTTGTAGCATAGTGCCTAAACCAACTATGGTATGGTGTCCCCACTTCAGAAAAAGTATACTAGGCCTAACGATGATTGCTTCCTACCATTCCTTTCCAATTCATTACACATAAATCTGCCAGAACGTTAAACTGGAAAAAGTACATCAACATTAGGCTAATGGTTCTAGTTAAGTAGTGGTGAAATATTGCTCTTCTCTGATCTACATTTGCATTTACATTTATGTTTATTTTCAATTCATGGATCCAATCATCTCCCCGTAGGGCTGGATATAAAACATGTCATACATTACAAATCCATGATGACTACACATCATACGTCCTTGCTCCAATAAAATGTATAATCAGGCCTCACGCAGACAGCACAAGTTGTCAAGACAACACACATAGGCCATGGAAGAACCACTGTCAAATTGACACCTTGCCATTCCACACACACTGGCAAGCCATATCATCAGTACAGTTCCATTATTACACAATAAAATTCATAACAAACACAGCCATCATACGTACTGCCACACTACAACAAGCACACAGACCATTTATTAACTCTTTAACTTTTGAGCTCCTTACATGCTCGACAAATTTGTCAATACAGTAAAATGAGTTGCTTCACAAATAATTTCATAAAACAAACCTAAACTGATTTTTATCATTTATTAAAACTGAGATATTTGACCTAGTTCAAGGTCTGTTAACCACTGCTAAATAAGTGAAAAGGCCGTGAAATATGGCACTTGCCTGAGTCCGAAGTCTGGTAGCTACTGCTAGATAAATGAAGTGGCCATGAAAAATGGCACTTGTCTGAGGTGGTCCAAGGTCTGGTAACTATTGTCAGATAAGAGGAGTAGCCATGAAACAAGGCACTTGCATGAGCTAGTACAAGGTCTGGTAACTATTGTCAGATAAGAGGAGTAGCCATGAAACAAGGCACTTGCATGAGCTAGTACGAGGTCTGGTAACTACTGCCAGATTGAGCGAAATGGACATTAAACATGGCACTTGCCTGAGCTAGTCCAAGGTCTGGTAGCCACTCACTTGACACCCAGGTGTGACCCAGCTGGGCAATGCAGGGATACCGCACCAATGCTGGATGCCTGTGCTCCTCAATGGCCAAGCGCAGTTTCTTCCGGTGCATTGGGTGCGTGATGCCTAACCCCACTTCCAGTTCCACATCACTCAGCTCTAAGAGCACCTGAGCACACAGTAACATCACTCCATCTCTCCCATGAAGCAGAGTTCTATTACACAACTTTTATATAAGAAATTAAAAACTTACTGTACTTCACAAAGTAAAATTTCAGTCTCTTTAGTGGTGAGCTGATTTTAAACCTACTAATACAACTCATTGCCTGTGTCCACAGGCAAACGGGATCTTCTAAGTAGCAGTCAGTCCTTGCATTTGTGCTCACCTTGCCGCTTTTAACGTTCTCAGCACAACGAGGACCATACTGGGGCATGCCAAGTGCAATCTCAAGCCACGCTAAGACAGTGGGAGCTCGCCATCGCTCCATGGGAATGGAAGCAGCTTCTCGCAATAACCGAAGTTTCTCTGCATAGCCTTCCTCTGTCAGTGGTGACCAACTGCGGTAGGGATCTACTGCTTCTGTGGAATCAGTTATGGCACATTAATTGCAATAGTACCTACATGTTTTAGGAACAGGAAACAACTGATATAACTACAGGAACGTGATCTAGAATTCCTCCTTTTATAAGATTTTTTAGACACATAAGCTATGTATGTTCCTTCAGTTTCTGGTAATGCCATAAAATGATATCTTTGTTGGTCGCTGTTGAATGTTTGAATTTTGGACATGGTCTTTTTTTGTGATGACAAGTGATGGTCACTCCCCATGTGGAGACAGGTTAGAATACCCTCACTATAGCCTTGCAAGTCGTAGAAGGTGATGAAAAGGGAACCCGGTGTCTGTAAAAACATTTGTCACAAAATCCAAGAATGTGAAAACCAGATGCAATATGGCTCAAGAAGGGCTGTCTTGCCAATGATACGGTAAGTAATGGTCACAGGAATCAAAGAATTTTAGAAAAAATTTATCTGGAAATATACATCATTTAAAGTAATAATAAATGACAACAATTTATTCACACCTCAATTTGATTGTAGTACATTTGGAGTATTGCTAGTACTGTTAATTGATTAATAATATTTTTATGAATTGGTTACTTATCACCAATTAATAATGGTTGATTCATCTTTTGCTTTCAGGTATTACTGCAAACTTTGTTACACAAGTGTTATTGCCCTGTATGTCAATTATGTCAATTAAGGGGAAAGCATTATAAATTAACCTCTTCTTCTTTTAGGTAATAAATACACGTTTTCAATCATAAAATGATAAACGACTTACTTTTCTTGGCACTATACGTTTCTAACAATGATCTGACCCTCCATCCAAGGAGTCCTACAGCTCTCCTGAATAAGGACTGGAAGACATGTGCAATCAATGATTCCAATCCCTAAACTGGGCAGTAGTGACAAGAAAAAAAAGAATAAACCATTATTAAAGAATGGGTAAAATACTAATCAAATGAGAGTACTCTGAGAATACTCCAAACGTACTACACTGAGAATAATGTGCAACTAATGGTAAAAGTAAAAAGTAAAGTAAAGCCATCCCTGTACCAGGCCGTGGAGGCCCATAGGGTTGTGAGACGTTGAGGGTCCCACATTATCTAGACAATCGGCTCAAAGATGGCGGTAAGGTTGTCAGCCTTATGTGCCGGCCGGGCTTTACTCCCCAGGAAAATTATTTAATTAATTCCTGGTACTTGTTTCTGTTAGAGGCTGAGTCAACCCCTGGGCCATAGTGTGGCTGGAAGGATTTGGTAAGCTGAAAAAATCCAATGACCTCATCGGGACTTGAACCCACGACCTATGGTTCCAACTTATTATAATGACAGGTGTAAATTTGGACACATCCAAAAGGGAAACAGTTGACAGCAATGTCACGAAGAAAGTACGATACATAAAACTTGAAAATACCTTCAGAAATGGAACATGTGCGATTCATGCCAGCATACTGTCTACCCACAGCAACAATGCAATACAGATGCTGCACACAAGGAGACTGTGGAAAACGCAGGAAAAGATAGAAGCACTGATAGTGTGCTTTACTTTGGAGTGGGGAAATACAATATCCAAACTCTGTGAGGAAGAAGAAATGATGAAGGAAAAGACCATTACTACATTTATGTGAACATGGCAATGAATCTTTGGGTTTCTTAAAAGCTGATAATTTCTTCAGGTCAGTGACATGTGAAGTTCGTTAACTGACAGAATTTTGAAATTAGGGGTCAACACGAATAATAGGATAAATTCACACAAGATTATATTGCGCCTGTTACAGTTTTGAAGCAACCATCCCCAACATGCAATCCTGTTTTATCAGTTATGGCAGGAGAATTCTAAATCTTCAATATTGGTGACATGCTGTTTAAAACGTATGGTAATAAAACAGGCAGAAAACTTGAGTAAAATAAGTGGCAATGCACGAATACCAGGTGTAGAATTCACTAACCTTGAAAACACATAACAAACAAGATCCATTGAAAGTGTTACCTATACAGATAACTTCACTGCAACAGACATTTGATATATCTTCCTAAATTACTGGTGAAACTTCCTAATAAACAATTTATTCTGTACAATTCTGCCTCTGTTTAGGAAGAAACATAAACCTCAAATATTACAAGAAACATAACGTTACTGTTAAGCCTCCTGAAGTAATATTTCAGCCACATTTTGAAAGCATAACTTATTTAACTATTCTTTCAATAGACTATATGGCATAACATCATAGATGAAAGAACTCTTTGTAGCCACTGCTGTGAGAACCTCAGGCCATGCATATCCTTTCTTCAATTTAAACAAATAAGTTATTTTTTCCAATGGAACAAGAGAATTAAGCTCAGACATAAACTAAACAAATATTTCTAGTGAAGAAGGCAGTCTTCTGGGATTTGGCACTGTGTATATGTGGTGTTAACCGAGGTTTCGGAGGAACGTATCGCCTCCATCTTCAGGGTAGAAGAAAAAGTATAAGAAATCTGCAAGCGACAAGACTGTGAGAACGGTAAATTTACCGTTCTCACGGTCTTGTCGCTTGCAGTCTGCTTTTACCGTTCTCACGGTCTTGTCGCTTGCAGATTTCTCATACTTTTTCTTCTACCCTGAAGATGGAGGCGATACGTTCCTCCGAAACGTCGGTTAACACCACATATACACGGTGCCAAATCCCAGAAGACTGTTTTCTTCATAGTCACCGCCGTGAAAGCCTCAAATCTTACAAATATTTCTAGTGATTTGGAGAAATATGATAAAAGTGTATCTAAAATATGAAATCATTCTGTATGCTAGAAATATGATAAAAGTGCATCATTTGAAAAATAATATTATGCTGCATGCTGGGGAGAACAGTTTGACAGTAGCTACATTGTGAACCTTATGTTCATCTCAGTAATCCTGCATTGCCTTAATATAAAATTAAAGTTGACAAAAATATGGTAGGGACTGGGAAGGAAGCAACCTGGGTCCTCTGAATACACATCAGGTGCACTGCTCTCTAAGCATCATCATTTCCCTATGTCAGGCACATCTGCGTTATGTTAATGTTACAAATGGTAAGGGCTCATAATATTCCTCTCTCTTCCACCACATATTTCTGCTCTATTTTCAAATAAACTTATTACACAAGACAACAGCTGCAATATCTCTCTTCAAGCATTGACTGCAACATGATCCATTTCTTCACACTGTCTCGATTTATGTCAAAGAGCTTCATTATTACAACATTCACAGATAATAAGATTTTGCGAGAAGCTTCAATTTTCAAATTACACAACACTACACATTTAAATAGCTTCCTTAATAATAAAAGTACTAGCATGGTTCACGCCTTACTTCATCCATGAACACTCTAATTTAAGTTTTAATAGATATTTTTAAAAATGTATTACACTAAAGGTGCCAAGCATGCCTTTCTTTAAGAAAACTAATATTTTTAAAGCATACAACTAATTTAGATGCATTTATGAGATATTTTCAAAAGTAGATGGTGCTAACCCAGACTCCTGATATTCTTGTGATGATTATAGTTGAGTTATCTATAAAATTGGAGGGAAAGACAGTTCGTTCTCTTCCAAACAATACAGCCCCACATCCGTGTAAGAGAATCAGAGGAGGTTGAACCATCCTGGCACAAACTCCAGAGGTTTCATCATCAACCAGTGAAGACAGAGAAAGGTGTGCCTGGCAACTTAGAGATTAAGAGCACCTGACATGTAATCAGGTGATCCAGATTCAAGTCTTGCCCAAGTTATCTTAACGTTCAGTCATACATAAAAAAAAAAACATAACATAACCCATAGAAATGACAAACATGAGCAAATCTTGAGTGAGATTGAGAACTATCTTTCTAAACATTGTTACAATTTCAATTGTTTCCCATCACATGCACATTAACACAATCTACCAGACAATAACAGAACAACACCACAGTGCAATGTGACAACTATAACTATTTTGCATCACGAATCACAACCACATAATAAGGTGTATAATATTAGGTGAGAATGCTTATTCTGGTCGACCAATGATTCTTGAACTAGCCAGTAATATCAAGCTACTCATTCAAAGTTTGCATCAACAGACAAGAAATAGTCCTACCAAATACACTGTGACATAAGCCAGAATGTTTGTAGTTTCAGTTTATTCTGCAGAAGAGATGTGGGGGGGATAATATTTTTACAGAAGCCTGCATCTGTAACTGGTTAACAGACTTACAAGAGAAATGACCAAAATGCCTCAGCTGAGGAAAGAACAAGGATTTTGGAGGGCACTAGAATTAGAATTTAAAGGAAAGGAACCTATCAGATGACCCAGAACAAGACAGTTCAACCAGGTCCTAAAAGGCATCAGAAGGAGAGAAACAGTTATCAAAAAGGGAAAGACCATAGAAAGATGGAAGAGACTGCAAACTTTCTGCCCACTACTTGTATAAAATAGAAATGATGCTAGGAGCAGGGGAGAAGAAAAAGGAAGAGGTGTGGGGAATCAGAATTTAAACTGATATTTTGTTTTGCCATAATCTACAAGGAATACCTTTCCAACATGTGAGAGTGACAGAACACTAAGAGGCGCTAAGATAGAGAAACCCAAAGTAGAAGGGGCTTTCATCATTCTTAAGAGGCATTACTGATTACTAAGTGGAACCTTTCATTTAAGACTGTTTCTCTTTATACAAGTTATCAGTACTAGCAATGTTATGCGCTTTGGTTGCATACTTCTGACATAGATGGTGAACTGAAAATATTATCAAGAAAATTTTGATATCATGAAGAACCACTCTAACTGAACAATAAATCTGGACCTCTATAATGTGTGGCTATTAAATCTACAGGTTGAAGAGTAATTCACTACCCATATGGCTGTGCCATAGCTTGGGAACACCACGTGCCGTTGGCACTTCATTTTTCATCATTCTTTTGGATAGTTGCTAGCCTCCCACCGTGGCGGCCCAGGTTGGATCCCGGGTCTGATCAAGTGGGATTTTTGGTGGACAAAGTGGCGCTGGGGCATGTTTTCTATGAGTACTTTTTCCCCTGCCAATCTTCATTCCACCAATTGCTCCACAATTACCCTCACCTATCATCTGAGCCTGGTACAATAGGCCAGAAGAGGCCGCAGTACAAAGGACTTAGTCCCACCCCACTAGCAATAAAAAAATAATAAAAAAAACTGACTACCCATTTTTAAATATCATAAAACATTTTTACTTTAGAACCACTTTTAATGAATCAAACTGTAAATGACAGACTACTATGTTCATTTTTCAAATGGAAATTTCTTCCAGTCTGAATATGCAAGGAGGGCCAAACTCACAGCCTATTATGAGGTTTCAGGAGCACTGGTGAAAGTTCAGAGGTGGTGGTGGGCTGAACACTGAGTGCATGAACAATCAAGAAAGACCACCAGAAGTTAATAACAAAAGACTGAATTACAGTATATGTCAGTTAGAAAACATTTTTTTTTGCTAGTGGGGTGGGACTAAGTCCCTTGTACTGAGGCCACTTCTGGCCTATTGTACCAGCCCCAGATGATAGGTGAGGGGGATTGTGGAACAATTGGTGGAATGAAGATTGGCAGGGGAAAAAGTACTCATAGAAAACATGCCCCAGCGCCACTTTGTCCACCAAAAATCCCACTTGATCAGACCCGGGATCCAACCTGGGCCGCCACGGTGGGAGGCTAGCAACTATCCAAAAGAATGATGAAAAATGAAGTGCCAACAGCACGTGGTGTTCCCAAGCGACCACCCATCCAAGTACTAACCATGCCCAATGTTGCTTAATTTCGGTGATCAGACAAGAACCGGTGTTTTCAACGTGGTATGGCCATTGGCTAAAAAACATCACTGTGTTTCATTTCATGCAGGATAGGGCATTTTTCAAATGATGTCTGTATATGGTTGCATGATGTTACCTTGGGAGGATATTGAGATATATGACATCCATGAAGGTCCTCCATGGAGCCCAGACTTAAGGCCTTTGGGACCTTTTTGTAGGCATGAGCCAAGGAATAAATTTACTGCATAAAAGCAAGAAACATGGAAGAACTGGAGGAAAGAATAACCAGTGTTAACATTCCTGAAAACATTCAGTGGTCATCAGTAGCAAATGTGCCAATTCGACTAACAACATGTGCTAACAATACAAGAACCTACATGGAAATTTTAAAGTGTTGTGCATAAAACCTTATAAATAATATATTGTTTACAGTTTGACTCATTAAACCTGGTTCCAAATTACAATTTCTATAAATATTTAAAAGTAGGCAGTGCCTTACTGTACACTCTTTACGTTAATAAGTTTGCTGTAAAAAGAGCTTTTGCAGATGTATATGAAAGATGATTATGCAAGTGTTTCATATGCAGTTGTGAATTTCTCTATTTAAGTGAACACAGATTTAAGCAATATGTTTTTTGTATAAAAAGTAGACTATTATTTTTTCCACATGTTCAACACCTGTGTAACTGACCTGATGTTACACATTGCAGAAGTTCATAATATTCATTTTTCTGGTTGAGATATTTCTTATCTATCATCAAAAAAATTGTCCTTAAGTATAAAACCTGAATTTAAGATTTCTTCTGGGAACAGTGAATTTGAGCAATAAACTCGAGACAATCTTAAATGGCGGTAGTTTAACACTGAGATTATTGACTTTTAATGACTGAAACTGAACATTAAATGAAGGAAAATTTTAAACTGAGGAATGTTAAATAGGGGGTTCCATGGCATTGAACTGCCTTTACACTGTGCCACCATTTCTATCTCAAACTCTATGAAGTATATAAAGAAAAATTTAATGTTTTGTTGTAATAAAATTCATATCATACAAACCTCCACATGCTCTTAGGCTATTGTTATCACATAATATTATACACCTCACTAAAGCAAGAGAAGTCTGCTGACACTGTCACTAGTTTATAAAACTGATACTGATTCAACTTGACCAATAATTATTCTGCAGCATGAGACAACTGCATTTTCAAAGATTACTGTGTTGTGGTATGTGGCATGTCACATTCCAGATGGTAGCAATCTTCCAAGTCATTGACGTGAGAACCTCAAATTTCACAAACTGCGTTCAAACTACATAACATGTAGTCTAGGTTATGTGTACTGAATGAATAAACATACTTTATGACACCGAAGCAAGTAAAATTCATACAAATTTCTTTCACTCAGTACAGTCAAGAACTAAACAAAGAATATTCATATGTAATTCATATTTCTCAATATTGTGATCACTGGCAATACTTACTGTATGAGAATTACACAAAGCAATAATTTAATTTACCAAATGAACAATATCAAGGCAAAATATAGACATATTTTTAATTTTATAACAATATCCATAATTCTGGTCTTTCTTTTTTTAATTTTTACAGAAGAACCACATTTAAAACCTTCATGACAGTTAACAAAACTTCTTTTCCTGGTTGAGTTGCTATACAGACTTTGATGAGTACCGTCATCTGGGATGCAACACTGCATTGTTTGGTTGACAGGTACCAACGTTTTGCAGGAAGCTGTTGGCTCTACCTTCAGCTCAGAAGATATATCATGAAAATTGAAGCAGCACGTTCCTCCGAAACAATGCTAACTTTCTACCAAACTACACGGTGTCACATTCTGGAAGATGGTAATCTTCACAGTCCCCACAGTGAGAATCTCATATTCCCCATATACAAACATCATTCAGTGCATTCAAATGGCCTAAGTGGATAAAATAAATTATCCCACCTTCCAACACAGTATCATGTTATGATACGTTATCCTTGATATCACACAGACTGATGAAATACATGTCACTGGTATTGTCCAGTTTGACGTAGGACAGGTCTGTGAAGTAGGTGTCTTCAACACATAATGCAAAATACAGCCGATGAATGTAACTGCCAAAGCTAAGATTACCCAAGTATATTATGGGTATGGTCTTCAGGGACCTAACGCCATATAATTTAGTAAAGTAGTACTGTTTTGGATAAATCTGTCTCCATTCTATCCTGAAGATGGAAGCAGCAGATTCCTCTGAAACACTGGTACCCATCTACCAGATTAGACTTTATTACATCCCAAATGATCATAATCTTAATATTCACTGCTATGACAGCCTTAAATCTCACATGCAAACATACCTCTTGTGCGTAATTACCACAGAATATAAGATTCAATACAGGGAAGTACAGCTATTTGCTATCGGCAGTGTCTGTACCAGAAATGGGGCTGGACAAGGATGGATGATGGATAGGGCCCAGAAAATATCCTGATATGCTCTTTACAGTTGCTGGTACAGAGACTGAGAAAAACGTATTTCTCAAGACAAATTACATTACAACATCTGGGTTATGGAATTTTAAGAAATTATAAGACAATATAATTAAATTTATGAGACTAACATAAATTTGTCTTTATGAAACCATCTTTGTAATAAACATTAAAACTTTTTGATTTGTTTCATTCTAGTCTGTCACACTAAGAATATCATGAAAATTTAAACTAGTAAAAACAACACAGTGCCACAAACACATACAGGACAACATCAAAGAACCTCCTTCTCGAGAACGACAAGGCGGCACACGTTCGGCCCCATCAAGAGAAATAATAAGAGGGATGACACGAACCCACTTGGTTTATAAATTCCAATAAAATCTTAAGAAACCAATTACAAATACTTTAATGTATTGGAACAGAGCCACTGTAGTTGTAAAGACTTTAGATTTTATACCCAATTGTATATTACTAATATTATATGTATATATTTTAACGCTCAGAACATATATTGTAATAGTAACTTCCAACAGTATTGATGTAAAGGTGTCCCTCTGATGATGGTCTCTGAAGACCGAAACATATAAGGGCATAAATAATTGAAATAAGAAAAATCTTCACCAGTCACACTAGATGGAATTGTTTAAATTTTCATGATTAAAACTTTTTTTTAATTTAAAATGCAAAACTACAAGTAATTCAACTGAAACTATTTTCTGAAAGAAAAACTAATTTGTTGCTAAATGCCAATTGCAGTTGCTTGTATGTTGCTGGCATAGCAGGATATAGGGCTGGGCATTAGCTGCCCAAGCACATCACTGACGCAGAGGGATGGCTCATGTGTAGTTTTTTTTTTTTTTTACATAGTGGGGGTTGAGTCCAGCTGGGTCCACTCTGTACGTCGGCCACTGATTTGCCTATGGTACCTGCCCCAGGTGATTATGATGATTGAGAATTTGGTGGAATGAAGATTGGCAGGGGAAACTGAAGTTCTCGGAGAAAAACTTCCCCAGCGCCACTTTGTCCACCACAAATCCCACTTGACCAGACCCGGGTTTGAACACAGGCCGCCGCGGTGGGAAGCTCATGTGTAGTTAGTATTCTCAGCTTGTTTCAGACTGTGCAGTTTAAAGTAAACTTTAAATTTGTACAGCCTAATGAGTTTACTTTTGTGTACCTATTATTATTTACAATAGGCACAACACTTTGAATTTATTATAACTGTGGACTAAAAAAAAAAAAAGGATTCCATACATATGGATCTCCCCTCATAATGTGCGAATCAATGGAAAAATTGGGTTTACTTTATACAATTTGAAGATATAGACAGATATTTCCTCAAATTTGTTCTTGAATATGTGTCTATGTATTCAAATTGTGGTGTGGTGTGGAAGAAAATAGTATTAGACACAAAATATGATCAAAATGCTGAACTCATAAGGAAAAATATTTTAAAGATGAATGGGAAGTGCCAAGTTTTTTAAGAAAAGATTTTTATTTACAAAATGTGTATTCTACAAATTTTGCAACATTTTACTATACACTGCCAACTTTTCAAGAATACTGGAAATTAGTTTTCTTCAGCTTCACTACTGTGGTAGTGTAGGATCCTGTCTTTCAACAGGGTCATAAGAGATGATATGCGGGACACTGACATTACTATAACGAACAATTAAATCTACCCTGTTGCAGCACCTAACACCCTTAAGAAAAATTAAAGTCTGTATAATTGATATGTTAGCTTATTCTCAAAGTGATATACAGAACAGACAGTGCATTACTAATATGGACGTTCTTCTTAAAAAGTGTGCTTCAAGGGGCTGGGGAAGGTTGGAGAGAGAACAAAAGAAAACTATTAAGAAGAGACTTACAACCTCTACTCACTCAATGACTGATGCAATATAGGGACAACCTCATCACTTGTAGTGTGGATGCACAGCCTTCAATTTAATAAATATAAGTTTATTCAGATAAATTAAGAGTACAATAAATCTGTTAATCATTGAACTTGCTTCCATACACAACGGCAAAGATAAAAAGTGTAAAATTAAGATCAATAATTCACAAAAAAGACAAAAATACAACAGTAACAACAGTGGGATTTCAATATAATATTTTTTTCTTTAGAATTTTATTACAGAAAGAACCCTCCACTTACCAAATAAACTGAATTAGTGGCCTTTCATCTCAACAAATAAATGTTTACCAGGAATGATGAAGTCCTTAAAAATGAGTGGAATGATGAAAGGCTAATAATGAAATGGAAGAACCCAAACAGAGTCTTGTCAATTTTTAACATAAAGTGATCTTTATCTTCCTTTAAATAATGATCAAGCTCTTAAGTGCACTGATAACCAATTTTACTTTGACCCTGTGTTTAATTAAGTACCATACATAAACACATAGGAGAGTGGAGGTATAGCTCCATGAATTCTTAACCTTGNGGGGGGGGGGAGGTGGAGGATAAAGAACCTCCATTATCCAACGAATAGGAGGCTGGGTGGGCCCTGCAGCTGGTCTGGATCTAGTGGAGTAGAGATGATGATGATCAGACTGATGGCCTTTGGAATATCCCCATAAATAAATAAATAAATTTCCATTGCCTCTTTACCGAAGCAATTTCATACATTAACACGAAACACTGTTAACAAATTCACACCAAATTTGAAAAAAATAAACAAATAGCCATTTTCTAAGAATGCTGCTACTTGATTTTTTCTAGCTACAAAATTTTATTGCACATTTATTATTCACACTTTTGCATGGCTGTTTGCATCATGCAACAGTATAAGGTGCTTCACAACCAGATGTATATAGTAATCTTTGAATGATTATGGAAGGAGATAAATAACAAGATGTCTGCAAAAATCTTAAGAAAAATAGTATAATCTTAAGCAGTAACATCACATGGAACATAATACACAAGCTGATACTGTCTAAAAACTTCATTTTCAACTTTTTAAAGGACAACAGATATGTTTTATATTCAATAATGTATGCTTGGGTATTACAATATCTTTTAACTTTTTGTTATCAAAATAACTTGATTTTATGTAACTTCAAAGAAATTAAAAATTATTTACACACAAGAAGAGAGGGTAAGTTTCTGTGTGCAGGTGATATAACTGACATCAGATTCTTCCAGTCTACTGCTGCCACTCAATAATTCCATTTATAGACACAGACTGAAATCTAAATTCTGTCAGTATTTCTGTTTGTCTGATGATTAAGTTCTATTATTTACTGACCTATTTCTTTGGTTAAAGATACAGTAAGGATCAGATTTATTCAGTTACCTGTTGGACCTTAACCATAACCTTAAACAGCAGAGATTATTTTTCCAAAGGTGACAACAGTTATTATTTAAGTGATGGATTTTTTGCATCTTATAACCAAAATGAACATTTTGTTATAACTGTTGGAATGATGATTATAATATTAACGTTTTCCTATGTATTTTATTTTGAAGCAATGCAGCACAACAGAGCTATACCTCCAGCAGACATCAAACAAAATGCTATGCAATCATGTGGGCAAAATAAACCAGTGAACTGAACTGACAGAATCCAACTGTACTGTCTCATTAATATTTACTGCAAATAAAGTAGGTGTATCTGTTGAATATAACTAGACTGCCTGAGTTACATTGTTAATAAAGTATATTATTAGGTCCATAACTATACCATGATTTTGTCTGATGCTGTCTTAAATTTATTCTAACTTCATAACTAGTATAGTATTAACTAGACTCTGCACCAATCATTTTGGGTTTTATGGCATTCTCTGAAATACTGTTACTATTATACAGTGATGTCCCACACAAAGTTGAATATTCAGCTCCATGAACAGCTTCAGTTGTCATGTTCTGACCCCACACAACCCCACACTTCCCATCATGTGATGTCACAACTTGTAACATGGACAAGAAGACTGGAGACCCAGAGCCACAAGAAAGATCTATCTTCAGTGTTTCCAACACTAACTTAAAGGAAATATTTTCATGTAAGAGTTAGATTACATTCTGAGATCAATTAAGATGGGTGGTAGGTTTACATGCTGGACACTGCCACCTAAGAGGACACCTTTTCAAACTGGGACTGACAGATGACCCAACCTGTGAAAGGTGGCTACAAGAAGATGAATCAGCCACACATATCCTATGTGATTGTGAGGCTATAGCTTACTTAAGATTTTGTCACCTGGGTCAGTTCTTCATGGAACCAAGTGACTTTCATGACACCCCCATAAATAAAGTCCTACATTTCATGCAAAGTGTAGGATTAATAAAGGGTTAATCCAAAGGAGAAGCACAATAGATCATTGAAGGTCGCAGTGTGAGGGCCGAATTTTATGGCGCACCCCTTACGCACATATACACATACATAGATTATGTTCTGGGAAGCATCCTCAAAAGGGTGAACATAGTGGGACATGCCCTAATTCAAATCTACCAAAACTATTTCCAAACTCAGACTTTGATGTATTTCAGGGTATTTTCAAGTTGATTTTATTTCTTTGTTAAGACTTGTGATGCACAGTAGATCTGCTGATATGCTCTTTATATTTCTCTTTTCCAGTAATAATCATTCTGCATAAACATCAAATGGTACATACATGTTAAGGACCCTGATTCACACATTTTTTGTGAACACTGGAGCCCTCAGTGACAAGCTGACCATATGAGAATTTTCTGTGAAAGAGGGGGACCACTCTGCAGTGCACTGTATTTATTTTTTGATTAAGTACTTGGCGAGACTTGATTTATAAGAACATGTTATATAACACGTGAAATAAAGTGAGGTAAAACGGAAAGGAGATTAACAGGCCTGCTTTCTTCAATATACAACGCAGTTAGTAACCTGTAAAAGGGTTACTGTAGGTAGAGATTCAGTTCCTTTCTGAGTGGCCATTTCTATAGGCCTTCAAGTCATTCATCCAATTAACTGTTCCCTTCCTTACAATTAAAAATCCCATGCCTTGTAAATAGATACTGATTATTTTCTTGCATCTGGGTCTCCATGTCTTCATAGACATGTCTACTGGATAGAGATATGCATGGCTTTACAGATATAACCTCAAAAATTTCCATTTAGTATTCAGTCCTTTTTCTCTTATTGCTTCTAACAACAATCAGTACAAACCACACTCAAGAAACATTCACAGGCTGTACAGACTCAAGTTACAGTATGAATACAGTCGTTTTACTTGCTGCTAGCACAGCCCTCGCACAGACTTTCACAAAACTTATCATTTAGTCACGACATTAAATTTTATCAGTTTATATTTATATCCCTTGTACACTCCATCACTAAAGCATTATAATGCCATTCCCTGTCTCGTTTTGTATCTGTTTCTATTCACCACATTGCCTAAATCTGACGTTTATATGACTACATGTCATACCCTAACATGCTCTCAGCTCACACCTTCAGGGAAATATATGACCATGAGCCACTGGAAACTTACGTTTTATTTCTTTAATGCTCTGGGCATGTGAAGCTCATGCTCATCTGGGATGTGACACAATCCAGCCAGGTAGAAAGGTACTAACGTCCTACCCTGAAGATGTGGAAGCAGGTGCCTCTGAAATGTTGGTACCTTTATATTAGCGTATACAGCATCACATCCCAGAGGGCAGTCATCTTCATATTCAAAGCCATGAGAATTTCAAATCTCACTCTGGGCTTATATTTTCCAAGTATTCTAAACAGAGAAGTTTTGTCTGAAAACCCTTGGATATCCTATGATGAGACAATGAATCTTTAACTTTTGAAGGGCAAAGTTGATATAAATACATAAAACTTTGGTTCTAACTTCACAGAAAACACCACATACTGTTATGAACTTAATTCATCAAATGACATTCAGGAAAAATCATTGCTGTTTATTCTGAGAACCAGGTTGAACTAAGAAATGGTCTCCCTGGGTGAAATGTGGAGCGCTTCAAAGCTAAATCATGTCCTATGAAGATTAGCACTGTCCATTATAAGGTTAAATGACAAAATGATAACTGATAAACTAAGATGCTGGAATTATGTGTGACCCTTTTACTGTTAATACAGCTAACCATGGCACTGCAAGTGTTAAACAATTTAGAAGTAATAGAGCTTGGACAGACCAGCCAGCAGTTTGCAAGATTCATCAGCAGACTCTTTGAGAAGCATCGGTACAACAATAATGCATGAATGAGATGTATAATGCTTTAGAACATGGTGACCTCTCATTCCACAGTGCGAACAAACAAGTCTACGAGAGAGCACCAGAAATGCATTCAACTTGATATGTCAGAGTAAGCAGAACTTTTATCCATAGTCATACAAATTTCTTCTCTCCTCATCACAAGCATCCACTGCACAAAATGTTTCAAAAGCATCTTTACAGATATCAGAGAATATATACATTTATTAATAAGCGGTAAATAAAAACAAAATACAGCAAGACTGCACTAATTTGGACTAATTGTGAGTGAAACCTTGCCCAAACTAATGGAAGTCTGAATTACAGAAATGTTACAGAAAATGCACTCAGGGAAGCTATAAAATGGAGTTCATGTGTCTTTTCAGGTGATACAACTACATTTTGAAACCTTGATGCATATCATAAAATAAATTTACTTGTCATAAAATGTAAAACTGTAAGTTTAGACACCAGTCCTATAAAAATTTTAGGTAACGTAATACTTAGTATTATTTAGACCGTGTTTAAAAATTGACTTATTTTGGTTTCTGTTCCTCTTTTATACTGTCCTTTACCACTGCTTGCTGATCATAGCAATGGGATCGCACAAAAACAATTATCTGAATTATCACCAATTCCAAATTAGTGAGGTTTCACTGTATGTAGGAACCCTACCAAACATAATCTTTCCAGTTGTGATACAGAGTATTTGCCATGAATTCTCCAACTGTGCCTGTAGTTCTTCCCCATAGATCAATATTTGCAGGTACAGGTGTAAAACACACATTGTCCTTAACAAATCCCCACCCCAAAAAAAACTCTATTGGAGCCACAACGAGGGACTGAGGCGACTATGATAGTACATCCAATTTAACTCCAACTTCTTCTTATGAGGATTTCTTAAAGATAATGTGTACTTTCTACTTTCACTTATATAAGTGGATGATCTATGGGCAAGAATTACAGGCACAGTTGTAGAAGTCTGATCAAACAAGCTATGCTGCACCTGAGAAGACAAACATTATAGGTGGGATATCCGTCATGCTATACATCTGAAAGTCACATCAAAATGTAACTCATAATATATCAGACAAAACTTGATATAGACTTGAAAGGATTCTGACGATGGTGTGTACTGTACTTCTTCTGGCTTATTTTGGACTTCAACCATTGTCTGGTATGTAAAAGACAAAAGACTACGACGTTTCGGAGACTGGATCTGTCTCCATCTTCAGGTGGGTAGGGAAGGATAAAACCTACTCAGTTGGGCCCGTTAGAAAGAGCTAGTCTCAATCACTGGTCCAGTGATTTTATCCTTCCCTGCCCACCTGAAGACGGAGACAGATCCAGTCTCCGAAACGTCGTGGTCTTTTGTCTTTTACATACCAGACGATAGATGAAGTCCAAAGTAAGCCAGAAGAAGTACAAAACTTGACATGTTTGGTTACATTTCTGTGCACATGGATTTATGTACCACTTATTAATAAATGTATACATCCTCTCAAAGTTGTAAAACTACTTTTGGAACTTTCTGTATATAACAAAGGGCATATAAGGCCTTCAGAAGTTCAACATACTTTCTATTGACTACCATCTTATAATCTGTCAGACATGTGGAAACGTATTTCAATATGTTCACGAATTATTCCCAGTGATAACTAGTTCACAAAACTGTTCTTGTCATCACTATTGCCAACTGAGCAATTATAAATGGAAATGTTGTACTGAACTTTAATAGCCAGTGCCTTGAAAATCTTATTCACATAACTGATACTTAATAAGCGGAGTACTGATTCTTATTATTTAAGTGTTCAATGTATGATTATGACATAATTAATGACAATATGCAACCATACTTTCTCTGAATTATTTTTAATAATTTTGTAGTGGCATGACAGAAAGATGCAAATTATTACATGAAATATATGGAAGTTAATGTTATCAACATGTGTATTTCCATTAACATTATATGCATACACATAAATACTTCTTGTGGCTACCTTTGAATATTTGGTGAAGCTTACTAAAAATCACATGTTCTTTCAATTTTATAGTCACAAAATAAATAAAATTAAATATTCCATTGATATTTTCTGTAGCCATGGCATGAAAATTAAAAACTGGTATTATACTGTTTAAAATGCGAAATTTTTACCAATATGGAATAGACCAATGAAGGCAGTCATTATGACACAGCAGGTGATGTGTTGTATATTGAACTTGACTACAGTTACTGGAATTTGAAATATGAGGAAGAAACCTCATTCCCAAAGGTCCAGAAGATGACAGAAAACCTTAGGATTGATAGGTTTAATGCTTAGCCATTTAACAGAATTTTTTTCCTTTAAATTCTACTCACTGAATGTATGGCTAACTGACTTTGATTAATTCATATTTATAACCTAATTAACATATTATTTTATGTTGGTGTTCTACTATATTCTTTTATCATTACTATTTATAAAAACTTTACTGTGATAAATTAGAAAGATCCATATTTTCTTATAAAGGAACATACACTAAACTGAATTGTTTGAAACATACTGCCAACATGAAAACTTCTAAGTAAACTAATAACTGGGTTGCATATCAATCATTTAGCATAAAATTCTATGTTTATGTATCCATATAACTAAGACTTTCTCCAAAATTGTTGAAAAATATAGTCATTATGTTAAAATAAGCATAAAGTTCTATGGTTTCACTCAAACATTAAATTCCTTCATTTTTATCAATAATATCAGAGCATGCATCCATGATTCTGCTCATTTAGGTGCACGTGTAGCTGAGGAGAAATCTACAGTATACCAGTGTGCATACCAAAGAAGAAGAATAGGTTTCAGTATTTTACATAGAAGGTAAGATCAATTTTCGTAGTACAAAATTTAGTTTTACTAAGAATTTCTTAAAATTGTGTAGTTCTGAGTGTAAAATCACCATGAGAGAAAAAAATATGTAGCGTTTTCTTGGGCTTCACAGGACTTCATACTTTTAACTTAGAAATTTTGAAGTTTCTCTATATGTTGCATACTATCAATGACTGACCATATCTGGGAGTGAAAATATATTTTGTTAAATTTAAAATAGAAGTGTGATGCAATCCCATAAATTGTTCCTTTACTTAAATGGTACCAAATTTTGGTTATGATAGACAGACAATCAGGTTGGAATCTTTTCGTAAATTGGGAGGACGGACAGCCAGACGGATGAAGTGAATCTATAGATTAATTTGGGCTGTTGCAAAGTATTTCCCAGAGGTTAAAGCATCTGAGAGATGAAGTAATGAAGGTTGACATTTGTACTGCTTATCACCCTACGATTTCAGGACTGCAATATGTTGAGAATATTTGGATAAGGTCAAGGTCACAGAGGAGCTGAATAAAATACACAGCGAGAAGCTTCATTCACTGGTACTTTTAGCTAGTCAACAATTTTAAGATGGAGAGTACATACAGCACATGTAACCAACAAGATACATATAACTTAGTTAGAAAACTTCATCACAAGAAACCATTCCACCACTCAGCCATACTTATCTGTCACTGCCCCCTAAGATGTGTGATAGCCCAGATCAGGCAGCGCATTATCATATGCCTGATGTTTAAGTCAGAGACTTCATCTCTGAGCCAGCTTTTGGCTGGTCATGAAGAAAGGAAACCAAGCTCTTAAATCAGTTTCAACAATATCTTTTGTCCTCCTCCCGTTTCCTATCCCAAATACAGACAGGGAACTCACTCTTGCAAGCCCATTTTACTTCACGTCTGGGAAGGCAGACAGCCCAAACAAACCACCAGTCTTTTTCTGAATCTTCTGAGACAATTATAGCGCTAATTAAAAGAATCATTTATTTTGACCTTGATAATGAAATTCAGTGCACATCTGAAACAATTATATCTTATGGACTTTGTTAAATATATATACATTCTGGCATATTAAAATAACATACAAAATAACATTAAGTATGAATCAGTACATGCTACAACTTCTCTCTTCAAGTAAATGGAGTAATACATTCACACAATGGAAAATGCAAGTTATCTGAGACAAACACTTACCGATGTTTGATGACAGGTGCCGTGAAAGAAACATATTGAAACATTATGTACACAACAAATTTCAGGTGGACCATGTCATGCCACCAGAGATATTACAGAGCTGTGTCTTAAAAAAATGCAATAAATGATAACTTTTCCATGTTGTGGGAAGAGAGATGACCGCAGAGCACTTACCAGAACAATTCCACTGATTAAGCATTAAACAGTATACAAACAACACCAAAACATAAAATATTTTGAAAGCCTCTGGCTAGCTGCTATGGACTGAATGTAACACAACTGTGGTTCACTTACATTCATTGTTGCTAACGCAGTACAACAGCAGTTATTAGTTTGAGGTTGTGGGATCAAATTTGAGACCAACTGCTGAGAACTATTGTAAACTCCAAGTGACATGCTGAATGCAATACAGATATCCTTGCTGCATGCCTCATAATTACTTTCTCCAGAGTGTTCTGGTGATTATAGTTTCATCAGCATTCACAATACCTAATTTTAAAATCAAATGTAGGTTTGTATACAGCATTTGCAAACTTCTTGAGTTTACCATAACAATTCCTGTTTTGAGTGTTATCTCCAAATGGTTTGCTTAATAAAATTTGAATATAAAATTCTGATCCTAGACTTACATACCCACATCAAGTTCCTTGCTTTAAGATCTTCCCTCACTGAACATTCAATTTCAATAATTCCAAGTCAATAGCTTCACTGTTTAATTTTTCTTCCATTTAAGATTTTCTTCAGTTTAGTGTTCAAATCCACTGATCCTAAAATAAAACTGAAACAGCTGTTTCACTGTATTTTCTGTCACACATTTGAAATTTACTTTATTAAAGTCAGATACCACTTTATCATACAACTTTGATCAAGGATCCCATTTTCCTTACATCAATGAGAATACTGTACCCATGTTACTGTCTGGTTTATGAGGTTCCAGGCCCTATCTGATGTATTTATTTTGTATATACTGTTATATGATATCTATATTGAAATAACCATTTGATAATTTAGAAAAATCGAATATTTTAAGATAAGTACAGTATAGTTGCATTTTATGTGAATTTGAATTATGCAAATTTGAAACAGAGTAAAAAAAGTAAAAAAATTCAAGTTTCCCTGTAACAGGCCGTGGAGGCCCATGGGGTTGTGAGACGTTGAGGCTCCCACATTTTCTAGACAATCGGCTCATAGATGGCCGCCCTTTACCCCCAGGAATATTCCTGGTACACATTTCTGTTATAGGCTGAGTCAACCCCAGGGTCATAGTGCAGCTGGAAGGGTTAGGTAAATTGAAAAAACCAACCTCATTGGGATTTGATCCTGCAACTTTCTGGCTTGTAGTATAGTGCCTCAACCAACTATGCTACCGTGCCCCCAAATTTGAAATACAGCGATATAAAAGATAATAATATAGTCTCATTTTATGCCAAAAGTTTCAAATAATATGAATCCCCAAAACTTTGGCAATACGTCTATTTCTATGAGAAAGCTTGTCTTGAATTATGCAAGATATTCAGGAATGTGTTCCTCGCATAAAATGCAACGGCACTGTATTTTGAATTTGTAACTTTAACAACCTGACAATGAAGTAATGACTCTTTCTTATTCCAAATATTTTTAATCTAGTTTCCTTCTTTTGAAAAAATAAAAGGAGGTTTATGAAATCATCTTGCTTTCTGCATGTCTGTGTATCTCCCCTTACTGTTTATATGCATGTTCTCATGGCAATGAATACACATGCAACAACAGAAGTGTTTGACACAATGTTGTATCAAATACTCAATACGAATTGAGAGGAAAGTAGGCAATTAGTTCTCCCCGGAACTTCTTTTTTAATTCCAGGTGTGAACTTCAATTACTTCAGCCATGTTACAAAACATCTAACTCCTTCAAATGACTGCTGTGAAGTGCCCACTAATTTAATTTTGAGTAGCCTAAATCAGACTTAACTGTATGTTCAGTGTTCAGTTGGAGGTACAAAGCATCTCTCTACAAAAGCTCTTCAGATTTGATGCCCAATATGAATGAAAATTTTCATTCAAGATTAACCAGTTCTTTTTCCAGTACACTAAATCTCATTTAAACATTTTTTTTTAAATATCAGGACCTCAAAATTTCAAACAAGAGGAAGCATCTTACAAAGGAAAGAGAAGGAACATCCTTGAAGAAAAAACAACATATTACATATGATAACATACTGTACAGTTAAGCAAGTCACGGATGTTAAGCAACATATTTCATAAAACGATTGTAAACTCCATTGTGAATATACACAAAACTGCTGAGAACAGTGCAGAGACAGGTAAGGTCAACAGCATGTCAATATTGCTGCAGAGAAAATGGAGGTCAGTCCTCCCTCCCTCCTTCTCAAATGTTGCACACATCATCATTCACTCCTTTCTTAACTTTCAGAGCACTACACATAATTACTGACATTACCTTGCAAGTACCCTAAATGTTTACATGTCATTAATTTATCATTTCCTTTATGGTGAGGATATCTGACACAAGGAAATGTCTCCCAAATGGTGTGCCATGGAACCCCAGGGTTCCACCAACTAAAAATGAGGGTTCTGCAACAAAATTTCATTACATTATATAAAACTATAATTTTAATATGATTGTGCATTTCATTTAAAATAGATTTTTTTTTTTTATTTTGCAGCTTCTTTAGATTAGACATGTCACTGTCAAAGGGAAACATTCAACATTAAAGTGTCTTTTTGCCTCAGATGAAAACACTTAATCAGACAAGTAATGCCAGCTGATACTCTTCATTAGAATACACTTGTGTAAAACTGGATCCTCGAATTATGCATCAGCAAAAACAGAATTCAGAAACAGATTAAATGCACTGCTAGATTTCAGAATTCAAAATTCCAATATCATTTAAACATAAAAAGAATTTGTGAAGTAAGAAAGAGAAACCACTCTTCACACCGAAAACTGCAAACATGTAGGATAGTAGTCTTCATTTTTCACATCCACGAAATGTGATTTTATTCCTGGAAATGTGCAATTAAACAATATGTTCTTCTCATACCCTAGTTTAACGTTTACTTATTTGTGGTCTAGATTTAGGCTTCATACATAAGAATTTCATTAAGGGTTCTGTAAAAATATTTCAAGTGCAAAAAGGTTCTGTACAAATTTTCTGAGCACAAGAGGGTCCCATGGACTAGTTAAATTCGGAAACAATTATGTAGACATATGCATAGGGGATGTCATGCTGCGTAGTTTGGAAGAAAGGTTACTGCTTCATAGGAACCTGCTACTTCTATCTTCAGTTCAGCACACTGGTTCCCAAACTGTGCTCTGGTAGAACATTAGTGTTCCACCACTGAAATTGAGTAATGACAGTCTTTTCATAGTTTCTCTGAAAAAATAAAGTTAAAGGATAGAATTTTCTCTTTTACATATTTCTCACAATTTCGTGCATAAATTTTATTTTTGCTCAATTTGATTTAAAGACTGCCTTTGTTGTTGGTGCTGTTGTTACTGTAACTTCCACTGCCCCCCCTCTTCTTCTTCTTCTTCTTCTTCTTCTTCTTCTTCTTCTTCTTCTTCTTCTTCTTCTTCTTCTCCTTCTCCTTCTCCTTCTCCTTCTTCTTCTTCTTCTTCTTCTTCAGATATGTAGACTGTGATATAATACAATATATTTTCCACTCTTAATATTTTCTATTATACCCAGTTCAAACGATGGCAAAGAAAGACCAAGTTTCCAAAGGGCCTGCAGAGAACAACATGATCCCAAGGTGATCCATGAACTGAAAGAGTTTGGGAACCACTGTTTAAAGGACTGAAGATGGAAGCAGCAATATCATTTGAAATCACACAGTGTCGCATCTCTGAAGACAGCCATCTTCACATTCAACACCAAATATATGAGCAATACATCTCATTGTTTTGATAACAGATCATCCAACTGCAAAGTATTAGCGAAAATGAAAAATACTGTCACCTGTGCCTTTTCGATTAATTGTTTCATTAAGAAACACAGGCACAAAATTCTTTCTAGCACTTACAGCACACAAGACACCAACTTTCACTAAATGGAGTGGGACTTCGTGCGTTAGATGTGGATTCTGTGAACTCCAGTTGTGATTCTTTTTTGTATTTATGTATCTCTGCAGGTGAAACCATGTGTGTGTATCATGCATAATCGCTTCACAAATTCTTTAATTATCTCGTTCTATTGCTACATTCTAGAAACTTTACTTCCAAATTTTGAGTTTTACTTTAAAATTTTGGTTCCGTGTCACAAAGCAGAGAAGTACCTGAAAGCGGCAAATTGAGGAATGTGTGAACTGACGTTAAGAAAGGAGTCCTCTCAGACATATAGTAAATTGATTATATATTAAACATATGCACAAAATTCACACACTGAGGGAGGACCACCACAGTTCCAATTCAGGATCAGAACTCCCCACTCTCAGCACCACGGCCCATGCACACACATGACGAGATATACTGTCGCATTCCACCCACCCTCTCTGACCCAACTCGTCTGTTGACTTCCTTGTCATACTGGTGCATACTTGCTGACCTCATATCGGTCATCGTGGATGTGGGTTCGAATGTTTCCACACGCTTCTCTCCTTCATCCACTCCCTCATCAGCGGGTGTATCATATATGCCTGTGCTTTTATTAAGTTCCTTGTCACTGCTATAGCTCTGGCCTGCACTGCTTGCGCGTATGTCAGCAATGTTCTCGTAAATCCCACCTTCATCTTTGTCTGGATCACTATCACCACTGTAATGCCAAACATCTTCCCCAGTAATTTCTGCTACATTCTCATACGTTCCCTGCCGTTCCAAGTCTTTGCTGTACTGTTGCATGACTAGTCCTATCCGTTCTGTGGACGCTTCAGAAGCTCCAAGTCTTTCAATATCTTTGATATATTGCTGCACCCCTTGCCTAGCCTGTTCTGCTGTCATTTCATAAACCCCATGTCTCTCTGTGGCTTCCTTCTCAGCTTTTCTGTAACCTCGGCTTGCCCGTCCCTCATCAAGAGTCCTGCGTCTACCTGGCTCTCGATCTAGCCATTGAGATCCTCGACCCATGCGGCCACTTGTGGACATCTCATATGAGCTGTGGCTCTCTGGGTCCCTATTACGGAAGTGTCGAGAACCCCAGCCTCCTGTGGTACACATTCCATCATGTCTGTTCACACTGGAGCCGACCCTGCGAGACACTGAGGGTGACTTACCCTCTTGGCTGCTAGGACTTGCCACTTTGCGATGCCTGCTTCTTGCAAACACTCGTGAGATGCTGCCCCACGTACCACCACGACTACCGCTACGTCCCTGCTGCTGGGACACCACTGGAGGGGGTGGAGGGTGATGTTGGGGGTTCTTTAACCCCCGCCGTACTTCCAGTTCCAAAGGGCTGCTGAGCTGCTCCACAGACCTGCACATATTGGAAATACACTGTTTTGGTTTTCTTCCTTAATTATATTAAGGAAGATTGGATGGGTAGGCCAGGTAGCATACATGGGACAAGAAGATATGCTTATGATATTCTGAACATTTCGAAGGAACCTGCTGCTTTGACCTCCAGGGTATGTGGTGTCACATCCAGCAAGACCATAATCTTCATATTCACTGTTGTAAGAACCTCAAATCTTATAAATTTACCTAAACTTTCATTGAACTAAAGTAAAATCTCTTCCACTGGTTCAGTTCAGATTAATACAAAGAATGACTGAATACTGAAAGCAGGTGATGATAGCTTCCTTCACTCTCCTAACCAGTAATGTGGGTTGCCTCTACTGTCATTCCCCCCCTGCCATTTACAAAACTCTGCCTTCAAGACTCAGTCAGACAGAATTTTATCACTGGCTGAGCTTCAACTAGCCCTTATCTCTCTTCACTCTGTGCAACTCCGCTGTATTTCACAACAAAGAACAAGTAATTTTCAACTTCATAAATGTATTAAACTTTTCTATGTTATTCTCTCTTAAAATAAAAAACATCATCTATTCAGACGTTTTCACGATAACCTACAATTTACACTGCTGAAATGGCACACATGTTTAGCCTTGATTGTTGAGAAGTGGTGAGATGTGCATTTTCATAGATCTTTTCAAACACCTAAGAAAAACATACTGACTGCTTTTAAGTGAGATATCTCATGTGAAGCATGGTTAAATATGACAATGGAAGCACTGAAATAATTCAGTTACTGAAAACAAACCACACACATGTGCATAAAATACACAAAGAGTTTTGGAGAGAGATCTGTATTTATACTGTTGTGTTCCCCATTCTAGGATTGATTAACAAGTGGATTGGAAGTGTACAGATCACAACAGTGGAGGTAAATGCAATAAACTCAAACAAGATTACTTATTACATGAACAACGGTGAGTAACAGTGTATAACTTGGGATTTAAGGAATGACATGCATCAATGCTGAAGGTTTTCTCACGGTGCAACAAACACTGCTGCTGCCATATTGAGAATCAGCATCTGAGGGTTGCATCAGATCAGGTAAATTGCTGCTGGCCGTAGCTAGAACAGTCATTCTCAGTTCTGGGTTTTGGAAGCTCTTATATAGATCTGGCAGTGGGCAGTGAACATGTGATTAGACAAAACACAGAAACACAGTGGAGTGCTGACAGGGACTGACCACATGGCTGAGAAGTTCTCTAGTTAACAAGTAATCCTAAATGGAAATGATTATGAATTTTAATAACTTCGTGTTTAGGATGAAAAGTTACAGATGAGTATTTAGTGACTATATAACGAGGACAATTTTTTGGAAAAGATTTTATTTATCATGTGGTTAGGAGAAAAGGTGATGAAAAGTTCTTTTTAGTAACAACAAATATAGGAAAGGATGTGATGTAAAAGAAGTTGAGCATCAGTGAAATGGCATGATAGCAGGAATAAAATGAAAGAGTTCAAAACCAAGTAGAAGTGGTAATGGAAATAGTTTTGATGACCAGGAGAGCAGGAAAGGAGGTGATGAAATATTGTTCCTACTTATGGCTACAGCAGCAGACAACTGTAGAATCTGACATGCACTAAACATTTCTTCAGATAATAGGTCTGCTATTTCTACAGTCTTAAGCAATGACACTGGCATAAAGGGTTCTCATTCAACACTGTTCATCAATAAACCGTCTTGTTAAAGCTCATTCTATTTGCTGCCATTGCTCCACCAGTGACAGCATTCTATTCAATAAACCCATCAATCCTAGAACTTGGAACACAATAGTACAGCTGTTCCTAATCTTTAAGTTAGAATAAGTATAAAACAAAATGGGGAACATACCTTGACAGAACACTGCTGTCCATCGATTTTGAGAATGTGTTGGCATTTAAGGGTGAGAGGGAAGGGCTGCAGTCCTTTGGTGTGGTAGCAGCTGCAACAAAATGCCAACTTCAGAACTTTTACCATACAAACTGAATGTTACCAACTCACATCACACAGAGTACTCAAAATGGAACAGCACACAGTAGCATTAATTTACATGATTCTAGTAGAACAAATATTCTGGCTTCATAAATGATTTAAAATGTATTAAATCAGGAAGGCAAGAAATATATGATCATCCATTCATTCATTCATTTATGTAATTTTCTCATAAGTGCTGAGTTTCTGGACTTCGTCCAACAGCAAGAATTTTAAATGAAAATGTTTCAGAAACTGCATCTGTTTCCCTACTCATGCAAAAGGTGATGAGGCACCTAATAAGTTGGGTCAATTGGGAAGAGCTAACCTCAATCACTGAACAACCAAAGTAAGTTGATATACATACATATACATGCATATCAGATCAGGTTTTTTAGTTGAAGATAATAAAATGTGCAGTACAAATTATGAAAATACCCACAACAACGTAAAACTAAGATGGGGAAAGGAATTATAAGTAAATCCACTAGACAAAAACTGATTTAGCATCCAGAAACTCAGTAATCCCAAGTGTGATAGACAATCATCACAACCTGTAAGAACTGAGTTGTTAATCTGCTGTATTAATGACAAATGCCATTATGTGACTGCATTTTACTCTTACTAAAGGCTCTATTAGTATAAATACAGAGAAGAAATTATTCTGTTAGCTAAATCAAGATTTCAATGAATTCCTAAATGTGTAGGCAGTTTTATAAGTGGGATGGAACGAGGCAGGATGCCACCTCTGCTCTATCGGATGGAGCTGGTAGCACTGAGCTGCTTTCCCATGTACACATAAGAGTCTCAGTATTCTTCTGGTTATACAACCAATCAAATAATCCTACCATTTACTTTCTTCTTATTTTCAGCCATATTTGCATCCATGTCGAGTATCTATTAAAATGACTCCATCTGTCCAGCACTGGAAACAACATGAGAACTACTGAATGGATTTCAAAGAAATTCTATATCGAATTTGTCAATCCATTCTAATTCTCATTAAACAATCATGCGATGATAATAATAAACATTTCAACTCTTTAATGAACCGTCACAACACAGCAAATAGTAAAACATCAAAGTCAGCGTTCAGCTGTGGCTTTGCTACACGTTTCGGCCACTATCGGCCATCATCAGGCAAATACATATCAACAAAAATCTACCATTTAACTGTAATCATAAAATGGATATAACACTATTAATCGTACAAATTTAAAAATGCTTATGTAAAAAATACAAAAGTTCAGATTATATAAAAATTAAAAATTGGAAGTATTATAACAAGATAAAATATTAATGATGTTTTCAAAAACACTGAATTGCTTTCCATGCAATACGGACAATTCTTCTTAATGACGAGGCAGCATTACACAATTCATTAATTGCTACACTATGGGCCTCTCTTAAAATCTTCTATATAAAGTAATATGGGATTTCCCTATTGTCTATGGAAACGCACACAAAGTATATCCAACGACTGATTCAATGTTTTTGAAAACATCATTAATATTTTATCTTGTTATAATACTTCCAATTTTTAATTTTTATATAATCCGAACTTCTGTATTTTTTACATAAGCATTTTTAAATTTGTACGATTAATAGTGTTATAACCATTTTATGATTGCAGTTAAATGGTAGATTTTTGTTGATATGTATTTGCCTGATGATGGCCGATAGTGGCCGAAACATGTAGCAAAGCCACAGCTGAACGCTGACTTTGATGTTTTACTATTTGCTGTGTTGGGACGGTTCATTAAAGAGTTGTATATTGTAGCACAGCAGGATGCATGAAATTAAGATAATAAACATTTCACATTAAAGTCTACATATGTTTCTACAGAATCTTGAACATAATTCCTGTATGATTCCCTAAATATCCAACAGAGACAAAAATGTTTGGAATGAAAGTTTTAGAGGACAAAGAATCATACATATTATGCTCAATACATTTTCCTTGGCAGCAGGGATAGCGGAGTTGGTATAGAGACTGGCCATGGACTGGATGACCAAGGGATTGGAGCTCGAGTCCCAGTAGGGTCAAGAATTTTCTCTCCTCCACATTGCTCAGGCCAGCTCTGGGGTCCACCCAAACTCCTAATCAATGGTACTGGGAGCTCTTTCCCTCGAGGGTAAAGCGGCCGGGCCATGAAGATGACCACTCACCTCCAATTAGTAGCGAGGTCAAGAAAACGTGGATCTGTACATCCACTCCCCATACACCTTCATGGCATAGTGCTTAATTAGTTAAGCACAGGGACAACTTTACCTTTATTGCTACATTTGTCCTTAAGCCTTACAATTTTCAAGATAATTAAATTAAATGTGGAAATTTGCCAGTATTATGCTATGTATACATTCCCTAACTTGTTCTTTTTTCAGTCAGGATACTATGACACAAAGCAGCAATGTAAAGATGAGGAACTCTGCCATTTGCATTCCATGAGAGCAGTCCACTTCCAAAATGGTAATCTTTACAAAGTGGAATTCCAGAAACCTTTATGGTTGATAAATTTTATCCAAAAATTATATGAGACTATCTGTTTCATTTTTAAATCTGCAACTGCCAACTATAGAAAATACTGACCTTTAAAAAAAAAAAATCTGTCTCTGACAGGATGTGTCATCTCTTAGCATTTTATCTGACTTACATAATCGTGAAATATGTGGAGGGAATATGAAATTTTACAGAGTTCTTATATATATTATTTACCCTTGAAAGAAGAGCAGCTATGGAAACCTCAAATGATAGCTTCACATTGCAAAAATTGAAGTTGGCACTTACAGGTCTCCTTTACAATGACAGTGTGCACAGTAACACTTGAAGCTAAAACAAATAAAATTAAACAAAATCCATATACCAAGAATAGACCCAGGATAGCGCAGTTAGTATAGTGACAGGCTATGGGCTGGACAACAGAGGGGTCGGGGTTGAGTTCTGGTAGGGTCAACAATTTTCTCTTCACCTTTTCATCCAGACCAGTTCTGGGGAGCACCTAATGAATGGGTACTGGTGATCCTTTCCTCGGGGTAAAAGCGGCCGGGACATGGAGCTGACCACTCACATCCAAATGGTGTTGAGATCAAGAAAACGTAGATCTATACACCCACTCCCCCAGAGGCCTCCATGACATAGTGTTTACTTAGTTAAGCACAGGACAGCTTTACCTTTTAATTTACTAAATACCAAGAACCTTACAGAGCATACACTGTACTTAAGAAATACAAAATAGATTGACTGACTTCAGTGATTCTGAATATTTTGGAATAAAATCAAAGATTATAAGACTGTCTGCTGATGAAAATGGAGTTTATAATATATTATGAATAAACAGTTGCATTTAAATTACATGATGCTATGGAGGAAGAGAGAGTTAAAATCAAAGTTCCAAGTAAGCATTTTTTTTTCTATCAATTCATCGATCATTCTCAGGTACTGATCTTTATGTAGAATAGAGCACACTGTGAGATTAACGTAACTTACAGTTTTGGGTGCAAGAATGGTATATAGGACTATTAGAAATTAAGAGAATAGTATTATTACGTGAATATACAAAGAGCACACTTGAAATGCATGAAAGAGAACCTGAGGTCGCAATTCATCAGCTTGTCACAGCAGCTGAGATTAATCTACATACACATAACAAAAAACATAGAAGCTAATATATATAAGACAGAAATAAGATCACCAACGCTACACCTGGAATGCAGACAGAGCAAGAACGTGTCAGCACATTCACAAGAGCAACAACGTAGAGATACCAGCACTAAAGTGTAAGAAAGAGTTTTTGTGATACTGTGAGGGTGGCTCTTCTAATACGATCCTCTACAATGTTGGTACCTATCTACCAAACTACGCTGTGTCACAACCAAGAAGGCTGTAATCTTAATACCTGTCATCCTGGAACATCAGATATCAAACAAGTGTTGTTAAACCCTGTGGTTCTTACTCACTTTAAGCTTAGTGGTTATGTACCACCTAAATTAACATTAAAAAACCCTGCCTTATGCCCGCAGAAATGTAATTATGTTTCATGGGATTCTCACAATAAACAGTGATTATATATCTACACAGTATTAACTAACTGTTCTCCATAATGGAGGGGGCCCTGTGTTTCCTGTGAGGTAGGAACTGAATTTCTATATATTACTTAAAAAACTTTGTTCTTCAAATTCGAAATCTACTACAGTAACTGAAAGTGTTCAAATACTGTTCAGATTGCTGTTCTGGAGTGTGACAACATGTAGCCTTGTAGGTGGATCCACTGCTTCAGAGGAAAATGCATACTCATCTTCAGGCTGTAAGTAGTCATTCAGGTGTACAGGATAGGGAGACAAGACAGAGCCTAGTCTGGACCAACAGGAATGGTAAACAGGAAAAGTAAGAAAAATGGAATAAAAGGAAACAGGGAAGAGGTTTCCTCCTAAGCCAAGTACCTCACTCCCTTCTCAGAGGACTCAGCACTGTTTCTCCACATTTCACATTTCTCCTATGCTACTACCGTGATCATTAAAAGTAGATTTTTTAGCTCACAATTTCCTGTCGTTCCAGAGACAGTAATACTACCATCCAAAAAGTTTGTCATTTTTCCTTACATTTCCTGCTCACTATTATCATCACCACAGACTGAGTTCTGTCCCATCTCCCCTGCACATGGACCCATTGGACCACATTCCCTCCAACCTGACTACATAACCTGAACGCAACCACACACTGCTGCATATGGAAACATATTTCCAAAAATTTCCACCTACAAGACTATACGGTGTCACAACACAGATGACCACAATCTGCATGAGGGGGAAGGGGACAAGTCAGCATTCCTCTCCTCTGGATTTTTAGAAAGAAATGAAAATTGAAGGACAAGGAAATATACCAAATATTAATACTAAAAGTACAATTAAAAAAAAATATTCTTCTATCCGGAATATTATAGGACAGTGGTTTCCAAATGCTTTCAGGCCACAAGCAAATCCCCAGTGCCCCCGCCCTACCCTATAATAAGCAATCTTCAGAACAGCAGTTTGCACAACCCACTATGGGAGATAACAGTAATAAAACAAGATACCACATTTAGTGACTACTTCACTGTTAGTACAGTCTTATTGGGATGGGTGGGCTTGATGAAGTGATACCAGTTTCCACATGTCTGGTCTAAAGTCACTTCAGTCTTAAATAAGCAAACAACACACTCAGAGGGGCCTACCTCCAGAGCCCCCTGCCTTTTGGCATGCTCCAAGGTAATCCCACCACCTCCAGGGGGCAGTACAGACCAGTCTGGGAGCCACTGCTGTAGTGCAATCAGTAAAAACTGTCTTAAATGGCAATAATATAAGTTTGTGTGAGTACTTTCTCGCCACATTCCCTAGAAAAGAAACCTAGTAGTATCAATGGTTACCTTATGTCCTTCACTTGACTATGATACTCATAATTTTCTATGTGCTTCCCCACCAAAATTCTGTAGATGAGTCTTAGTTCTTTGTGTATATAGAAGAGACATGCTGTCTGTCATGATGTGATGTGTCATGTGAGTGGCCATACTGTGAGTGACAGTGCTTGTGAGAGTCAAGACACACCTGAACACTTACATTGGTATATATGTGGTGCGGTTACGGAGGAGAGGACAGATATTGAGTCCATCTCAATATTGCTTCCTCCCAGTGTCATAGTGGGTGTGCCTACAAACAGACCAAACAATCAGCGGGACCAAAAGGCAACAATTTATGTCATACACTCTCCAAGTCATGTGGAAACCTGGTGAAGGAAACTGAATTGTATAAAGTTTATGCTCATGCAAAGGTCACCATGTTACACAGAATAACTCACATCATGAATGGAATAAGCTTTAATAACAGACTTGCATTTTACCACATTCTGAGCCAATTATGTTAAGTGCATATTATCCCAACATACTTAGTACCTACGTGGCAAAAATTTCAACCTTATACAGATTCTTATTACAAGGTTGAAAATTTTGAGTGTTACAACAACTTCTGGATTCAGCAGCATGTCAAATCTATCTTATTTTATGTACATTCAAGAAATATTTTAAGCAATTTTTCCATACATCTGAAATTTTTAGAAACTTCTTATATGTTATTTACTAATGAAAGAAAAGCAGCTTGGTGGGAAGGGGGGGGCAGCATTTGCCTCCTCCCCCAGCAACATTTTAACTTGAAAGTAATAACGGGAAAATCTTGAACACAGTTTGTCCACCATCTGGCTTTCTGTTGAGAGACCTACAATTCTATAGCAATCCTTAATAATATATTCAAACAGCCTACACAGAAGTTAGTAAGCAAATTACCTGGCTGCTCCCCACTGGAAAAATTCCTGATGGCATTAATGATTGTTATTATTATTACAGAACATACACAGATGTAAATACTGATTACTAAGATCAGCATCCTCTCATCTGTACTGGTGAAAAATGTGTGACAAGTCTGCTGAAATTGCGACCTCGATATGAAAGATATTCCTCCAATAGATACAAACTGCTCTAACATGAGCTATGAAGCCTGGGAACAGTACTAGATTAACATGATGTGGTTTTTTAGCCTGTTTTCCTTATTTTGAAAAAATAAAAGGAAGCTTATGAGACCACCTTGCTGTCTGCGTCCCCCCAGTGCCTAAATGCAGGAACAGTGGAGCTAGAAGAGGCAGCTCAGGGCCATAGTGTGGCTGGAAGGATGAGGTAAACTGAAAAATCCCATGACCTCATCAGAAATCAAACCCACGACATTCTTGCTTGTGGTATAGTGCCTCAACCAACTATGCTACAACGTGCCCCAAGTAACCGTTTGTAACGTTTCTTAAAATTATATTTATATGGCTGATGTACCTACCCCAAACTCTTCACTTAATTAATCCTATCATGGCAGAATCTCTCTCTCTAGTTTCATATTTAACTCCTTCTTTTACACATTCAGTATGAAATACTTTCTTTTAGCCTTCCCATGGTCACTGGAATTCCTACTGGACTCTTAGACATGTCTATAAAGGAAAGGGGGTAAACATCCACAATAATCACAAAGAAACTAGTATACAACAAAAAGGATAGGCCTGAACTGAGGAAGGCAATGTCTCATTCATAGCAGCCAACAGGAAAATTATAGAGTCACTGCTGCCAATCTACCAGTTTCAAAAGTAACCACATTTCTGATCATATCTGACATCTCCGGGCTGGATAAGAGGTCCAGAACCTGCATTAACTCCTGTTGGAATAGCTTTGTATCTGCTTACCATCCGTGGTGGAATCTGAGAGATTGCCCCCACCAGAAGTGGCACCTCCAGACTCTCTGTCCGAGCTGCCCCGAACTCCCGAGTCTGCGCTGCAACTACCCCTGTCACCTGGCAACAGCCCCATGCTGTTGTAACCATGGTGACCAGACAAAAGCCCTGGGTGTCCTGGCAGTCCACACGTCGGAGTCGTCAGACCACATGATGACCCATTGACCCGTGACACTGATATGGACATGGAAGCAAGGCTCTCCTGGTCTGACAAACAGCCGCCACCGCCTCCACCACCACCTTGGGCTGCCAGCTGCCGACGTGCCTGTGAAGATTACTGTCTTCTGTGATATGATGCTGTGTAGTATGGCAGAAAGTTAGCAATGATTCGGCTCCTGCTGCTTCCATCTTCAGGGTAGAGGAATAAGTACTGCATGGAAAATGGTGGTTCAGATATATGGACAGGTGAAAGGATAGAGGGCAAACATGTCAGAGTATTTTTTTTACTGCTAGTGGGGTGGGACTGAGTACCTTGCACTGCAGCCACTTCTGGCCTATTGTACCAGCCCCAGATGATAGGTGAGGGTGATTGTGGAGCAATTAGTGGAATGAAGATTGGCAGGGGAAACCGAAGTACTCGGAGGAAACCTGCCCCAGCGCTATTTTTTCCACCAGAAATCCCACTTGACCACACCCGGGGTCAAACCCGGGCCGCCGCGGTGAGAAGGCAGCAAATAACTGCTTGAGCTATGGCACGGCCAAAACATGTCAGAGTAAGCAAGTATTGGGAAGTCAGGAAAAACAGAGTAAGGAAATGGTCGCTCTTTAAAAGTGCAGAGTGAATGGGCAAGGTGAAGCTGTCCCTTTGCTTAATCAACTAAACACAATGCCATGAAGATTTACAGTCCATCATTCTTGACTTTGGCACTGGATGGAGGTGAACGGTCAGTTTCACACCAGACAATTTCAGCTCCAAGGACAGACTCCCCACTGCCCATTGGGAGGGCCCAGAGCTGGTCTGGATAATGTGGAGAAGAGAAAATCTTACTCCTACAGGGAATCGCACCCCAGCCATTCAGCTAGCAGCCCATTACTTTATTGACTGACGTATCCCAGCTGTCTAGAGTGAATAAAAAATGCTACTAGGGGTTGATTCAAAGGAAATGGTAGGGGGAATGAGAAGGGGTTGGTGAGAGAGGATAATAGAATAAATTAGGGATAGGATGAAGGAATACCGACCTTTTAAAGGGTCCTATTCTACGGCAGAGTGAGTGAAAGTAGTGACAGCAGTGAGTGAACTAAGGAGGAAGAAGGAAATGAGGATAAACAGTAGCCGTTTAAAGGGTTCTTTTAAAGGCAGAATGAAGAATACGAAAGATAAAATATTAACAGGGATTCATACAAAAGGCAGAATAAAGGAGAAAAATTGGAGAATCACAAGACAGAATGGGCAAACTAAATAGATTATGGCAGACTATGGTGCAATAATGCTTGCATAGTGAAATGTGTTTATTTCAGTCCCGTTCAAATAAAATTGAAGTACAAGAATCATTGTGACCCATGTCACTGAAGTTTGCTGTATCCTGAAATGTGACACTGTGCAATCTGGTAGAAATGCACAGATTTTTCAGAATAACCTGCTGGCTCCACCAGTAGGATACAAGAGGAAGTGAAGATGGAGGCACCAAATTTCTCCAAAACATCAGTACCATTTTATCAGGCTTTACAATATAACATTTCTGTCACTAACTGCCAGATCACAAGAACCCTTTCAAACTGGAGTATCTTGTAATGTGCAAGGTTTTTTTTTTAATGCTAGTGGGGTGGGACTAAGTCCTTTGTACTGCAGCCACTTCTGGCCTATTGTACCAGCCCCAGATGATAAGTGAGGATGATTGTGGAGCAATTGGTGGAATGAAGATTGGCAGAGGAAACCGAAGTACTCAGAAAAAACCTGCCCCAGCACCACTTTGTCCACCACAAATCCCACTTGACCAGACCCAGGATCGAACCTGGGCCACCGTGGTGGGAAACTAGCAACTAACCGCTTGAGCTATGGCGCGGCCTTACTGTGCCGGTTTCCTTGCTAACAACTGGATGAGATACCATGCAGTTAGTCTCACAGAAGTTCATTTGCATGCTCCTTGCTGGCTGCTTCTTTGGCTTTCTCTTCAACCATGGCAGTATGGTCCTCCAAAATGTTGGTAAACATCCATGGGGAGTGGATGTATAGATCCATACTTTCTTGACCTCGGCACTAGCTGGAGGTGAGTGGTCAGTTTCACATCCCAGCCACTTTACACCCAGGGAAAGTGCCCTCTGTACCCATTGGACAGGAAGTTGGGTGGACCCAAGAGCCAAACTGGACAACATGAAGAGGAAATTCTTGACTCTACCAGGACCCAAACTCTGACCTCTCAGTCACTATACCAACTGAGCTATCCCAGATCCTATCTCTCAGATTATACAGCATCAAATTTTAAAAGATAGTACTCATCATAGTAACTGGTATGAGAACCTCAAATTCAGCAAATTGAATTACCTCCATGTAAGGACAGACTCCAAGATTTTAAGAACTATAATGTGTGAAGAGAAAAAAAAATCTGTGGCTTTTAGTCTGCAAGCGAACTATACCGACCAAGCAACTGTCACTTGTTGGACAAGTTAGTGCCAACTTTTGTGGATAGAGGGTGTTGCATGGTCTGCGCAACAGATCCCCACAGCCATTAATCTCGGTTTTCTAGACCAGAGCCGCTATTCCCTTGAAATAGCTCCTCACTTATCCTCACAAGGCTGAGTGGACCCCATTCCAGACCCACTACTTCTCAGAAAATCTGGTAGCACCGGGAACTGAACCCAGGACCTGTAGATGTGTAGCCAGGGATTCTGACCACTAGAACACAGAGGCAGCCAATACTTTGTGAAGAGAGCTCTCAACGTGCAACATAAAGCACTGAGGAGTTACAATCAGATGGGAGATTTCTAAACCTTGCAATGCATAAAGTTTCTGTTAACAGGATGCCATGGGCCGAAATCTGTGTTGCAAAACAGATCACGCTGGGCACAAGTTACTTGTGTCATATTAATCTTGATCCAGGCTGTTGATAAGCAAGAGACAGAGGGTTCCAGGCATTCAGCCAACTAACGTAAACTAGAGGGTAGTTTCTGACACCTTCGGATATGTCACGCACACTGGCCAAGCACCAGAGTTTGCAACTTTACCAAGCAACTCATCCCAGTCTCTATTTAGATGGTGCCCCGTAACTTGGATACCAAGCAGGCTGCCTCTTGTAAGGGCGGATACACATTCTATGATCAATATCTATTTAATGTTCCTTCACTTGATGTTTTCTCCCATTTAAAATTCCATTTCATTAAACCCAAATTTGTAATTTCAGTATTAAATTTCCCTTCCATTTAATATTTTCTTCAGCTTAGTATCCAATTCTACTCTTCACCAAAGAAACTTAAATGAGGACTTCACTGGAAGTTATGTTCGGATAGATGATTCAAAATGTAAGCTTTCATAACACTGCAGATATAAAATAAGAAATGTCCATAAAAATAAAAATGAGCAGGCTGGTGTAGTGGTAAAACTCTTGACTCATACTCTGGAGGTGTTTGATCAAATTTTGGCCAGGGCTGTAGCTATCCTGGTTGAGATTTTCCACAGTTGTCTTTCAACTCTTAAGGTAAATGTATAGGGACAGTACTGCAGACAATGACAGTTTCCTTCCAAATCCTTTCCAATTCATCATTTGTCTATCACCCTTCCATTTGATGCTGCACAGGCTATGACAGTGACTGCACCATGAAGTCGACCACATAAAGTATCTTGTTTATATACAAGGGTCAGATAAAAAGTAGTGGCAACACCTCTATAGTTTTGAAATGACTTTATTACCTGAGGTAAACACACTTACATTCCTTCACCATAATCGCCCCCCATGTGTACCACCTTCTGCTAAATTTGTGGAAAGCGTCGTACACCATCAGCATGTCCACTTCTGTTGATGTCCAGCAGTGACCGCCCTACAGCACGAATAATCTCCTCTCTTGTGTTGTAACGTGTTCCTCGTAGTGGTTCTTTCATTTTGGCAGAGATCATAATCGCACGGACTCATATGGGGTGAGTATGGCGGGTGTTACAGTATCTCCCACCGCCAGCAGCGAAGGAGATCCTTGACAGCATCAGCAGTATGAGCCCTTGCATTGTCATGAAGGAGGATGGGGTTCATTGCCAACAAGCGTCGTCTCTTTCTCCTGAGTGCTGGACGAAGATGATTACGCAGGAAATTGCAGTAGTAGGCAGCGTTTACTGTCTGTTGTTGAAGTACAGTGTGGTGCACTATCGCTCCATCAATGTCTTATGCCACAATGAACATCGCCTTCACATTGCTCTGTGTAGGGCGCACTTTCTTTGGACAAGGAGAGCCAGGATGCTTCCATTCATTTGAGTGTTGCTTCAAGTGCGGTTCGTATGAGTGAGCCCAAGTTTCGTCCAGAGTGACGATCCTTCCAAGGAAGTCCTCGCCTCCTCTCTGGTACTGGTCCAACAAGTCCTGTGCAATTGCACAACGTTGCCATTGTTGCAACTCAGACATTGTATGGGGTACCCAACACGCTGCAATTTTGCGGTATCCAAGAATGTGGAGCACGGTTTTGTGACATACGCCTACCTCAGCAGCTAACTCCCGCAAAGTCCATCGACAATCAACATCCAGCAAAGAAGCAAGAAGTTGAATTGTGTGGTTGTCAACATGGGGTCGTCCTGAATGGCATCCCTCCCTTCACGGAACAATTTCACCCATCATGCCACTGTGCGATATGGCAAAGCAGCATCACCATATGCTTCGCGCAGTCTCTGATAACAGTTTTGTGCACTACAACCTCATGCAACTTCAATGTTTATCCAGGAGCGTTGTTCTTGTTTCGTAAACATGTTGTTAGGGTGCTTGAACTGGGCTCCTGCACTTCAAGACAATGCACAATGCAACTCAATGAAACACAACCACAGCCACTTACTGCACTACTTCAACTGAACTTCTGGAAGGAAGGAAGGAAAGAAAGAAAGAAAGAAAGAAAGAAAGAAAGAAAGAAAGAAAGAAAGAAAGAAAGAAAGAAAGAAAGAAAGAAAGAAAGAAAGAAAGAAAGAAAGAAAGAAAGAAAGAAAGAAAGAAAGAAAGAAAGAAAGAAAGAAAGAAAGAAAGAAAGAAAGAAAGAAAGAAAGAAAGAAAGAAAGAAAGAAAGAAAGAAAGGAAAAAGAATGCTGTAAAAGGCATGCATAATGAGAGAAAACTAGAAACTTGCAGAATCACAAAGCAGCAGAAGGTTTGACTCTATGAAACAGACACTTCTGTATACTGAATGCTTTGACTCTATGAAACAGACACTTCTGTATACTGAATGCACCATCTCCCGATAACACAGAATTTGGCTGCAGTCACAGACACACCATTCAGTTTAACAGTGACACTGACCTCTTGCAGCTGTTCTTGAAGCTGCTGCAACTGCTGCTCCTTTATCTCAAGCTGTGCAGCAAGGGAAAGGCTTCTCTCGGCCTCATCCCGGGCATGACGCAGCAAACTCCACCTCTCTCGCTCACGTTCTTCTCGCTCAGTTGAGAGCTGCTGCATTGATGCATCTTGTTCCCGGATCTATGAAGAAACACCCTTATAATGCATCTCTCTTCGAAACTGACAGTCACACATGAGATTAAAAAATTACCAAATTTATTGGAACTAAAATTTTCTGCCATGATAACAAAAGCCCACCTTATAACCCTAGGTCAACTGAATACTGTGCAGACATTTACAGCTTACCTCTTTACAGTCAATTTTTATACTGGCTTTCCATCTATGGCTAAGTCTCTTAAGTGACTCTTCCTTTAAGGTACTCCGCATACAATTTGTGCAAAGTTTTCATTTTCTTAATCCATGCTATAAGTCTCGCCCATCTCATCCTCCTTGATTTGATCACTCTAACAATACTTGGTTAATAAGTGCATACATGAAGCTTCTCCTTATGAATTTTTCTCTACCTTCTTGTTATCCCTTCCCTTTTAAATTAAAATATTCTCATTCTCAAGCATCCTCACTGTGAAGGGTTCCATCTTCTGGGACATGATGTTGTGTAGTCCAGTAAAAGTCATAAGACGTTTTGGAGGAATATGTTTCTTCCATCTTCAGGGCTAACTGCCTGCTTTATGCTGGTTTTCTTGATTGGCTTACTCTTTAACCCTTTGAAATGTCAGTTGATTTTCACTGGGCTACACAGCATTGTATTCCAGAATACATAATTCTCCACAGCCACTGCTGGGAGAACCTCAAATCCAATTTCCTTATTGTGGTTCTCTCTCAAAGTACAGTTCAGGTTTCACACCTATACAAAATAATACATCAAACTGTAGTACCATGGGCTAACATTATAATATTTAGTCTTTTAGAAATCATATAGTAAAATGAAAGAACATGAATGTGACATGCTGCATACCACATTGTTTATCTGTTTATCTGTACATTGCAAGGGCAAAGGTAATCACATCCTTAATTCTGTAAAAAATAAGGTCCAAAAAAAAACTCTGCGGTTCTAGTCCGCATGCGAACTGTACCGACCAAGCGACCGCCGCTTGTCAGCGAAGTTAGTGTCAGCTTTAGCAGATAAGAGGGTGTCATGTGGTCGGCGCAATGAATCCCCACGGCCGTTAATCTCGATTTTCTAGACCGGACCCGCTGTTTCCTCAACTATCCTCACGAGGCTGAATGGACCCCGTTCCAGGCCCACTACTTCTCAGAAAATCTGGTAGAGCCGGGAATCGAACCCAGACCTCTGAATCTGTAGCCAGGAACTCTGACCACTAGACCACAGAGGTGGTCAAATAAGGTCCAAAAAACATACCTAAAAGATTATACAAAAGTGGCCCAATATTTCAGTAATTTTTGTTTTCCTACACTCATAACATACAAAGAGCACATCTCCTAAGATCTGATGCTGTGTGCCCCAGCCAGAAATTCGACATTTTGGAGAACAGCATTGCCTTCATCATGAGGGCAAAGAGTATGTCCAGCAAGCAGAGCAAAGCTCACTCTTTGACCCTGAATATGGAGAAAACAGATTCCTCTGAAATGCCAGTGACTTCTATCGAACTACATGGCATCACGTTCCAGAGGACAGTCTTATTCAAATTCACTGCTCTAAGGACCTCAGATCTAATGCCCATAATTTATGTTACTCTCACAGAGATGCAAAATTAATGACAAATTATTATTTTATATAATCTAGCTTGAACTGTAGGAGTTTGAGAAAACAGGCAGGGATCTATGTGGATTTGAAGTTCCAAGGGTGTGATGGCGTCTAGTTTTGTGGGCCGGTACCAATATCATGCGAGTGTAACACATCTTGCTCACTTTGTCATAATTCCTGATGAAGTCTCTCAGCTCTTTCTCCTTGTCATCCAGCGTTGCGTACAGTTCCTTCATCTGGTTCAGCAGGTCGTACTTCTCTGCTTTTAACCTCTTCCTGTCAGCTTTCAATACTGAAACAAGAATGCATATGTACCTTCTGCAACAGAACACTTACATTAACACTCCTCATACAATCTAAGATATCTCGGAAGCACTGTTCTTTCTTCTCTGCTTTCAACATCTTCCTGTCAACTTTCAATACTGAAACAAGAATGCATATATACCTTCTGCAACAAAACATTTACATTAACACTCCTCATACAATCTAAGATATTTCGGAAGCACTGTCCTTTCTCCTCCATTTGGGGGGGGGGCAGGGGGGTTTCAGAAGATACCTGAAAGAAACAAGTCCTGTGACATATGAGGTCCTCACTGCAGTTACTACGAAGATTACTGCCTCCTAAAATGTTGCCTGGTAGATTGTTACTGATGTTTTGGAGAAACATGCTATCTCCATCTTCAGGGTAGAAGAGTATGGCAAGTGTGGAAAAAAAGTGGTTATGCTATATGCAAGAGGGACCAGGATGGGAGACCAATATAATCTGCGGCAGTAAGAATTAACAGATAAATTGAGGGTGGATAGGGGAGGGAGGGAAAGAGGTGGGGTAAAAGAGGATGAACAGGTGTACAAAGAAAATGGATACAGAAAGTTCTGGGAAGAACTGTTTCTTTTCCTTTCATTACATATTTAGTATTTGATATGACATGGATTGCCCAAAAAAACTGCATCCAACAGTTTTTCTACTGTTGTGTATTTGCTGCCATAGGAACATGTTTACCGAGTTGTTACCTAGCAACAATGTGGCGGGGTACAAAGACACATATACTGAGGTGATCTCCTAAGCCCCCTTTTATGTTTTCAAAAAAGGAAAGCAGGCCAAAGAAAAAAGTAAGATAAATTTAAATGTTAAACTGAGTAAGAAAATAAAATAAAAATAAAGCACTACTTGTGTATTTTTGGTACTAATTTCTGTTTTTATATTTATATTGTTTATTTTATTTTTGTTTCAATTCACAGCTTCCTTCTGCCTACATTTTCATACTTCTTTCCAATGGACATCCGCCACCTCCATTTTCCTTCCTTTTGTTTCTGATACTCATTTCACCCAATCAATTTATTCTACTTAATTTTTATCCATTTTATTTCCACTCCTGTCCATCCTCTCTATCCCAACTTCCTTCCTTCCTTCCTTCCTTCCTTCCTTCCTCTTACAGTTCCCCTCCCCCTACATGTACACCCTCATTATATCTGTCACTTCTCAGAATCATCATCCCCTGCTAGTGCAGCTACAGTCCCAGTACTTGTCCCGCAGCTGCAGGGCCACTCTTTTCCATGCTTAGCTTACTCTTCTACCATGAAGATGGGGGCATCTGGCAGTAACAATCTACTAGACTGACTGTGTCACATCCGAGGAGAGAGTAACCTTCAAAACACTTCCTGCCGACCTTCTCTTCTGCCTCACACTACTGCACCACAATCAGATTCTAGACTGGAAAGCAAAACATTGCACTCAAATATACCATTCAGCGAGTCAGACGTAGAAATTTGCTAACATGTTCTGCCCCACCAACCTTAACCAAAAGAGGGCAGTTCTCCCAAAGCTTCATCACAATAATACAAAATTATTGCACACTAATGGAAACTGTCATTATCTTCGCCATTTCTTATAACAATTCTACTTACATTGCTACATAACATATTTAGATTATTGCCAATTAATAGTCATGATGTGAATACAAGATTAGCAGAACTAATTCTTATCATACTCACTGACAAACTATGATGATTCTGACATGTCCACCTAGTGGGTTATGTTGACTACTTTAATGGCTATGAAACAGAACTGGATGAAAATTAAGATCATCATTTATACCACAATAGACGTAGTAAACATTTGTGGTAATTTCTAGATACTTACTTTTAAATCCCTGAATTAATTTCATATACAAATTTTGTGTATTGTAAATAGAATATCAATGGGTTAAACTGAAAGATAAGATTTCCTCACCTGCTAATGCTTCCTTCGCATGCTGCAACTCTATCTCAAGAGCCTGTATCCTCAGCGGATCATCAAAATCTACTACCGCACTGGCTCCTTCCAAATCGCTGATACCACCCCCCACCAGCTTCCTCAACTGCTCTACTTCGTTCTGCAGTCGTTCATTTTCAAGTCTGAGTCGCATTGTTGCTGCTGGGTTATTGTCACAGTTGGTTCCACTTGATTTGTTCTTGGAGCGGGATGACGCTGATGGCGGTGTGGCTTCTACCGCACCTGTGAAACAAAGAAGCTTCTTGAGATCTGATTATTACTGCCATAGCAACGTTTGGAGTCCATAACAGGACTCAGGAAGGGATTTTCTTCAAGGTACCTCCAAAATAATGACTACAGAACTGTAAGAATTAAACAGGAACCAGTTTGGACAACTTGGAGTACACTGAAAGGGTATCTTTTAAAATAGGGACTAGTCAATAACCACACTTGTGAAAGGTGCCAGAACTCAGTGTAAACCTCACATTACACATGTAGCTGTGAGGCCTCAGTTACATTTAGATTTTGTCATCGAGGTTTCCATTGTATGGAACAAAGTGACTGCTTCGACATCCTGTTAAGTAAAATACTGTTTTTTATTTCTGGTAACAAGCTGGATGGTTGCAGATCCGATTCCTGATGGGGTCACTGGATTTTTCAATTGACCTAATCCTTCCAGCCGCATTATGGCCTTGGGTTACACTCAGCCTCTAACAGAAATGAGTACCAGGAATTTTCCTGGGGGTAAAGGGCGGCCAGTGCATAAGGCTGACAACATCAGAGGCATCTGTGAGCTGATTGCCTAAAATATGTGGCAGCCTCCACATCTCACAACCCTATGGGCCTCTATGGCCTGTTACAGGGATGGTTTACCATTTTTTTACTATTTTTTATCTTAAGTGTGGTATTATTAGGGGCCTAACTAGATGGGGACACACAACAGGCTGAAAAGAAGTCACGCTGTTAGGCCTGGTTTGGCCCATCTCTTATTCAATCCTTCACGAGCATTACATCTTCTGGGATACAATACTGTGTAGTCTGGAACACCATTACCACAGTAACCCCATAAGACTACATGGCATCACATCCAGAAAACAATAAGCTTCAAACAATATTTACAATTCTTGAAGTGGCAGGAAAACTGACAATGATCTGGTATAAATTAATGTGCTCTCGCTGTGGTAGGCTAGATTCAACTGACTGTTTCTTTTCAAGGGTCAGAGATGTCATACGTGGTCATGAAATATGATCTCTCACATTTAAGGTGGAACAAACTCTGAGGGAGTTAGGGAACAGTGTGCTGGGTTGAATATTAGGACTTTAAAAGGAAGAAAAAACAGGAGCCTAAAATAACTGCATAATGAGGAGCTTCACAATTTGTACTCCTCACTTAATATTATCAGGATGATCAAATCAAGGAGGATGAGATGGCACAGTATGTAGCATGAATGGGAGGAAAGAAAAATACATCCAAAATTTGGGCAGAAAACCTAGAATAAACCACTTGGAATACCTAGGTGTAGATGTGAGGATGTATAAAATAGATTTTCAGGAAATAAAATGAGGGTATGGATCAGATTCATGTACCTTAGGCTAGAGGCCAGTAGCGGTTCCTTGTGAGCAAAGTAATGAATCTTCAGGTTTAATACAATACTGAGCATTTCTTGATTAGCTGAGCAACTATTACTGAAAATGAGTCTGTTCTATGCAGTTAACTAAATGCAACCACCTACTTTACAGCCATTTCATAATATTTAAGTGATCATGATTATGGCATTGATTCGAAATGAGAGATCTTACTAATTCCGAGGTATGTAGGAAGCTGCAGAGGTTTGGAATGAGTCCAAGGCCCGGTTAACTTTCCCACCGCCAGCCTCATTAAGCTCAGGATTTGGTTTCACAGTAACCATGGGACTTCAGAATTATTAAAGTGGCCCTTGATTTTATCAGATGATTGATTATATGTAAATTACAGGTCTCTCACTCACCACGCTTAACGGGGGTTTCCTGGCCTCACAGTAACATTTAGTCACGTTGATATGTAATCAGTCTATACCTTCACTATTCTTTTTTTTCTAAATCTTTCAGACAGCGCTCACAAATATGGCGGCACTGTTATGAACTGGAGCGGAAAATCGCACAACAGTGGGATCCATAGGAGCTCTCCAGGTTGAAACGGAATTTTGTCAGTGGCTGCTTTTCACAAGCTAAGACCCAGATTAGGGCTTACCAGTCTGAGGGAACTCTGAACGGAAGAGGGTGGGGAGTGTACGAGAGAAGCACAATCTGTTGGAAAACTCCGTACGTGAAATAAATGGCAGACTGCATCTCTTTGGACTGGATGGGCGGAAACAACACACACGGGAACGGCTGCGACAAAAGAACATATTGTAACTGACTAATTTGGTGGGAGGGGGCGTTGTCGTCGATGTCCGCTATATCCGAGTGAAGGGGCATTCATGGGCGTACACCATAAGAGACATGGGCAATACATGCAATACACTCGTACACAGAAACACACAATGATATTAAGTAAAGGTTTATACATTGCGGTTTGTTTTTATTTGAAATGTTTCTCTAAACACAAAACCTTCTTGGCGACTGAATTTCTCTAAAAATTCTCAATTGCACACAGCAAGATTTTGTCCGTTATATCCGAAATCCCTTACATCGGAGTCAGTTATAACGAGGGCTTACAATAGTTTCATTGTTACCAATACACACACTCAAATTAACATCGATCATAAATATATATGAATCAGAATATATTCATTTTCCAGGAAGGTCAAAAAACCAACATGATCTATATTCTGAGGAAAGATTCCAGCAAGTAGTCACCCCACATCACAATACCACTACCACAGTGGAACAACAAACAGTACACCTATGATATGTAGCAGGCATAAGGCTATAAATAACTTAACAGCCATTTTAAACCATAATTTTAACTGTAATTTTAATTTTAACTTTTATCCATTTAATATCAAATGACTAGTTTTAACTATATTTGAACCACATTTTAAAATTAAGATATAATTGTCAGTACAGAATAAGCATACAGACACAACATGAATTCATATTGGTTAACGACGCAATTCAGAAGCTAAATAGAATTCATGTACGACTGAAGATGACCCAGGAAAACGGTCGAAACATGCAGCGATTACCACCAAATACGAATACAAACAAATGTTGACATAGTACGGTAAAGCAAAGTAAAGCTATCCCTGTAACAGGCCGTGAACGCCCATAGGGTTGTGAGACGTTGAGGGTCCCACATTTTCTAGACAATCGGCTCAAAGATGGCGGTAAGGTTGTCAGCCTTACGCGCCGGCCGCGCTTTACTCCCCAGGAAAATTATTTAATTAATTCCTGGTACTCATTTCTGTTAGAGGCGGAGCCGACCCCAGGGCCATAGTGCGGCTGGAAGGATTAGGTCAATTGAAAAAAATCCAATGACCTCTTCGGGACTTGAACCCGCGACCTTCCGGCTTGTAGCATAGTGCCTCAACCAACTACGCTACCGCGTGCCCCTGACACAGTAGTATATATGGGAGTTTCGTTTATGTGTTTGTTCTGTCAAATATATTGTCATCTGTTTGAGTGACTACGACGCGGGTCTGGATGGATGAATCGGTTTATTGGATCTTCACTAATAAAAGAACTCCGTGGCCTGTAGTCCGCAAGCGAGCTATACCGACCGAGCGACCACCGCTTGTCGGCGAGGTTAGTGCCAACTTTTACGGATAGAGGGTGTCACGTGGTCAGCGCAACGGAACCCTGCGGCCGTTAATTTCGGTTTTCTAGACCGAGGTGTAACTACAAATAATTGTAACAATTTCACGGTTACTGTAATTATCACACGCAAAGTCTTCAATTCACACGTTAAGACTTCACAGGCCTCCTACGAACTTCTCGCGGCTGTTTGCTACCGAGAACTGAACTGAACTGAACTCAAGTCAAAGTCAAAGTCACATTGCGACTGACGGTCAATCAGTCAGTCAGTAAGTCTTGGTGTCGAGCCCCATCTGGGAATAATGGCCAGGTATTTATTACTGTTTGACAGTTGCGATCTTGATTTTGTGGGGCGCCTCTCTGACGAGAGGACGGGTCTGTCTTTTGTAAATGCTACTGGCCCTTGCCAGCACAGCCTTCCTCGCGTCCGAGTCCCTTGGGACTCGCGACCATAATTTACTGTTTCAGATTTGAGACTTCCCTTTTCGTCGCCTCCTACGACTCGCAGGGTCACGGTGGAGTTATTCGACCCCGCCTCGACACGGCTTTCTTTTCGGATTTTTCTCAAAATTATCTTACGACCGTTTATAACTGCCACAGATTGTTTATAACACCTCGATACGAACCGCATAGAAAACACCGATTCTAACAGTTATTCTATTGCGTCACGCAACTGCCGCACGAACCGCGTATAGAGCACTGCTTCCAACACAGTCCATTGGTTCGCGTAAGGAATATGTTGCTGGAATCTGGAGTTGTTTACAAACTCATTATTTAGCAAGGGGTGTACGCCGTACAATACTATTTAAATGGAGAGTTGGTACTGCTTGTAACAATGGGAATTATACGTATATATGCAGCATTGTTACTTTACTTGGCGCATGGAATTCGTAGAGACACAGAATTCGCATGGAAAATGTTTCAGCCTTGGTTTGGTAGCTTGTGGCGGTGTAGCATGGGATCACATTTCGACGCACCGCCACAAAAACAGACGTTTTACAATGGCCGTTTGCTTACTTCATCCGAAGAATGAACCAAGTCGTAGTCCTCTCGCCTTTACAAAGGAAGACAAAGAAAACACGAACAGAAATAAATGCCAAACTTGAACAAGAGACAGGCGCAAATAAAGAGCACCGGAAACATGGGACGAGAGAAGTCAGTAGGGCGAAACAAAAGGCAATCAGAAATGAAGGACTAGCGGAAACAAAAGCCTGACAGAAAGAAAAGAAAGGCAGAGACAAGGCACAAATTTGCTCTGCCGCCATGTTGTTAAGCTCCTAAAGCTCTTTACGGCCTTAGAAATGTCTCCTACATTCATACTTTTTGGAATTATGGATATTTGTTGCCGCCTGGAATTCCCCGCAGAGCTGTACCATTATCATGAAATCTACGTCAGTTACTTATACTAAAACTACTGTAACATCCGTGGAAAATCCCACAAGAAATCTCATCATTTGTTACGTAAGCTTCAAGCTTCCATAGAACTAACAGACATGTTCCACTGAAACAAAACACTGCTCGCTCGCTCGTGAGCTACTAAGTAGTTTGTGCTCATGAAATGTGTTATCACTCGACAATTCGTTGCTATGGTAACCTGAAATAGCGCAATGGAAATGATAAATCACACACGCTTATAAAACTCTTTTGCATATATGCACGCCTAGGCCACTTTACCCCCGGTACCAATTGAATAGGGGGCACGCGGTAGCGTAGTGGTTGAGGGGCTATGCTACAAGCCGGAAGGGCGCGGGTTCAAATTCCGATGAGATCATTGGATTTTTTTCAGTTGACCTAATCCTTCCAGCCGCACTAGGCCCTGGGGTTTACTCAGCCACTAACAGAAACGAGTACCAGGAATTAATTAAATAATTTTCCTGGGGAGTAAAGCGCGGCCGGCGCGTAAGGCTGACAACCTTACCGCCATCTTTGAGCCCTATGGGCCTTCACGGCCTGTTACAGGGATAGCTTTACTTTACTTTCTTTTACTTTACCAATTGGATGGGAGGTTGGGTGGGCCCCAAAGCCAGTCTGGACAACAGTGGAGAAGAGACAATTCTTGACCCTATCGGGACTCGGAACTCCGACCCCTCGATTGTCTAGCCCGTAGCCAGTCGCTATACCGACTGCGCTATCCCGGTTCCTGCATGATGGGCGGTATGAAACAAAATCCAAAAAGAACTAAATTTAGCCTGTTAGCCTCATACCAACCTTCTGCACACGACAGACCACCCTAACTGCTCTAGACTTGTATTCGAGAGGTGCTCCGTTCGGTTCTCGGTTGGGACACCGACTATCCTGGCTGGGGGGTTTTCCTGGCTTTCCTCAGTCCCTCTGTCATCTTACCAGCCAGATGAACATAGTCTCGATACTGAAGACGTCGTTAAGTGACCTTTGGAAAATAAACTAAGGCGAGGATTTCCCATTTTTGGACGTCTTCCCGTTATTATTCAACATTCGCCGCTACTCGCGCTACTGGAGGCCATCGGCAGTCCTAGGAGGCGCCGTGCTGTGACAAGGGACCCACATAACATGGCCACCAAAATGGTGGTCATGTTTATTTCAGACGACAGCCACTCGCGGTTCGGGGACAAGTGTTTCAAAGAAGGATTTTAAAAATCCTGTTTGGCAGGGTGAACAATAAAGTTAATTGAGTTTAGTTGCCTGGACAATTAGTTTACTAAGACTCCGGGGAATGCTGAAGGCGCACGAAGCTTTGAAGCTGGCAATCAATAAGAGAACTTATTAGATCCAGAAACAGTGCAGCTCACGCGGTAAATTACAGCGATTCTGCCGATGCGGCACACGAACCCGACTGGTCAAACTGCGCGGATGTAGGAGAGAACCCACCTAAATGCACCCCGAATACTGCAGACGCTTCTTTGCTTGTTTTAGGTTTCTCCCACGTATATAATTCATATGCAACCATTCTACTCCATGGGTTAGACAATTTGTGAAGTTATATGAACTGTATTTGTCCCTGTGTTCAATTAAGCACGATGCCGTGAATGTATACTGTGAAATGTAGACCCGCTGCTAGGCAACGACTGCGAAATAAGCAGTCATACAACAGCCGTTGCTAGATAATAGCCGCTATAGAATAGTAACAAGCACCAATGGAGTAACTGGGAAGCGGTGTTATCTACGCGGTCCGTTCGACAGTTACGTGACGCGACAATAGAATAACTGTTAGAAGAGTTGTTTTCTGTTCGGTCCGTGCCGATGTGTTATAAGCAGGACAAATCTTAGAGTATAGTTAGTTGTGAGATAGTCGCCGGCCAGTAAGAACGTGAACACGGAAGTTGAGGAAGCTACTGTGTTGGAAGCCGTTAGCAGGCGACAACCGATGAAGATACAGCAGACTGAGAAGTCTTAGTGAGTGTTCTAATGAACTGCAGAGCGTGTGAATTAGCGGTAGCGCTCTAGTTAGGGTCTGTAAGTGTTCAATAAATCCAGTTATCAATCCAAATCCCGTCTGTGGTCACATTGATGTGACAATATGAAACACTGAGGTACAGTTCCGTGTTTTTCTGACGTCGACACTAGGGAGAGGTGAGTGATCAGCATCATGTTCCGGCCGCTTAACCCCTGAAGAAAGACCCCCCGATAGCCAGTGGATCTGGGCGTTGGGGAGAATTAGAAGATCTCTTTCCGCTTCCGGGATTCCAACGTTGATTCCTCATTCGACAAGAGCGTAGCCTAGTCACTACATCGACTGAGATATCCCAGCTCCTAGTTGAGCTGTAAGCATCTTCAGTTAATTCCTTCATGGAAATGTTGTACCGCCTCCTGCATATTGTACTCTACCTTGGGTACGTAACATTCAATACATTTTCGGGGAGAGGATTTGAGACCCACCGGGCGATGAAGCGGTCAACACAGAGCAGAGGCACCTCGACATGCAATAAGTCGCTGGATTTGAATAGTAGTATCATAAATTTACCGACGTTGCGGAGGAACGTAAAGCCTTCACCTTCAGGGCCGAAAGTAAACCACGCAGGTAACCAAAAAGAAGCAGCCAACATCCAAAGGGAACTTCGATCCTGAACATGAAGGTAGTACGTTTATACGAAACGTCCATAAACTGTCGCACTACACGTTGTCACACCTCAGAACAGAGTACGTGGCCTGTTAAATTCATTACGAAGAGCAGAAGTTTGGAAGACAGAGACTCGGGGAGCGACTGCTGCGGAAACTGAAGACGTCAAACTCATGAAGTTATACAGCCAAAAAGAGGGACAAGGCTGATGAAGCCTGACAAGCGAATCACTGATGATATGAAGAACAAGGTTCATGAAGTCTGCCTTGAGCGAATGATTGATGATATGCAGTTATACTATCTGTATCGGCATTGCATATATTTACTATTAACTTCCGTAACTAACTCCATAGAGCTAGACCTTCTTGTGAAGCTGTCAGTCGCTCAGCTACTCAAGAAATCCCAGCATTTTATGGAAACCGAAAGTTCGTTGCCATGTCGACAAGAGCCTGCCACTGGTCCATATCCTCAGCCAGGTAATTTCAGTCCCCACCGCCAGGCTGTTTTCTTAAGATACAGTTTAATATTATTCTCCCAACTATATCTAGGTCTTCGTACTTTTAGCTTTTCCCATCCAATCCTCTCCACACCACGCGTGCTACATGCCCTGAGCATCTCATCCTCCTTGACTATATCATTCTAATTAAATTTGGCCAGAAGTAAAAGTTATGGGGCTCTACATTATGCAAGTTTCTCGTCTCCTTTTAACCCCTCTAACTTTCGTAAAAGCCCATTTACTTAGGGGCGATAACCAACTCCCAACCTCCTCCCCCCGAAGTTTCGGTTCACTCTTGTCGACAATTCTTCCCCAGCCTTTTTATCTGGGTTTGTCTCTTCCGTCTGCAGTTTGGAGCGTATGATAAACCGGGTGACAATAAATGGGATCCCCTGGGGATACATGGCGCGGAAAATTACACAAAGACACACGAACCTTGTGGGAATGCTTCCCCTCCATTTGCATCCTCATTTCATGTTACATAACACCTGACTTGCGCACATTTCATTTGGAGGTAGGATCTGACTGCATAATCCGATATCATGAGTGAAATGAAAAGTGAGTTCTTTTTGTAAGGCTCTACGCTTTATATAGAAGAGTGGAGAAGGAGAATTTGCAGAGAAGAGATGGAGTGTGTGAGGGGGTGGGGGGTATATACTAGATGATTCAACACGAACAGTGGAAGCAGAAGATAAGGTGCTCGCCGTTTGTCTTAATGGCGAATCTACATCTTGCAACGAATTCAGTTCAGTTTGGGACAAGGCATTGTCCTCGCAGCACTGTTTGGTCACTGTCTACGTTTCTTCCGGTTGTAAGGCCCCGTAATTCGGAGAAAGCCTCACGTTTCGGAACACGCCTCCATCTTCAAGGCCGAACAGTAAGGCAAGCAAGAAACAAACAGGAGCACGCGGTATGGTGATCCTACTTCTGCTCGTTTATTGCTTGGCTTACTCTTCCATCATGAAGATGGAAACGATTAGTTCATCCGAAGCCGCGAGATACAAGGCGTTATAACCCAGAAGGCCGTATTCGTGTTTACAGAAGCCCTCCGTAGGTCCGTACCCTGAGCCACATCGATCCCGTCCATACCACCCCATCTTATCTCTCTAAGATTCATTTTAATATTGTTCACCCACCTACATCTTGCTCTTTCCAGCGGTTTCGTGCTACAAGCCATCTCATCCTATTTTACTCGATCACTCTAATTATACTTGGCGAAAGGTAGAGATTATGAAGCTCCTCATTATGCAGTTTTCCCCAACCTATCATCACTTCATCACTCTTCGATCCAAATATTCTCCTCAACACCCTGTTCTCTATGTTCCTCCCTTAAAGTCACAAACCAAGTTTCATAACCACAGGCAAAATTGTAGTTTTGTATATTCTAATTTTTATGTTTTTAGTCTGCAGACGAGAAGACAAAAGGTTCTGGACTGAATGGTAGCAAGCAACACCTGAATTCAGTCTCCTCTTAATTTCCTCCTGAATCCGGTTTTGATTTGTTTGATGCCGAATATCTTAACTGTGCTACATTTTCAAAACATCTGTTACCTATCTTTGTATCATGATTTTGCCCTGCATTCTGGTGACGCGACAGCAACATATACTCAGTATAAATACATCAACAATTTTTGTTATTAAAACATCTGTAGGGACACTAAGCTCATACAGTTAAGTCCACTTTTGGTTTTTACTGCAATGATGCAGGATGGGTATTGCTTTTGGGTACTCAAATCAACAATTCACACCCTCTGAAACACCCACCAAATGGTTTGGAAACAAACTGTTCTCAAGCCCTAACTCCAACTTATCAGTTGTCTTCTGTTTGCGGTTATGCGATTATTTAGCACAGGTAGAAGTGTAAGGCAGACAAATAAATCCAAACTAATTAATTAGCAAACTTCCTTCCCTGTTACATACTTTCCGGTACTAGCTCAATTAGTTTACAGCCGCGCTCAATTTGGAGAAAATTGCATTAAACTTAATTAAATTTTATATGATGCAAGTAAAAAAGTGGGGCGAGAGGACTCTTTATAACAGTGGAATTAGCTGCTTCTTGTTTCACCATCAGCAAGTTGGTAACAAGAAACAAGTTTTCAGAATTACGGTTCCATGATAAAGGGGAATATAGTATTCCGTGGTTATATACTGGCTTTTCAGCACAGAACTTTGGGTTCAATCCCAAGTGACTTCATCCGAGAGTCAAGATGGATGAAGTGCCACTGGAGCCGGTTTTTACCAGAGTTTCTTCAGTATTTCCCTGATAATAAATGTTCCATTGAGCTCCATACTCATCTATCACCACCCCCTGACTTGTCACTCTGTAGCCTTGACCAGGCAGCACATTATAGCATCCTCAGTCAATTTGGGGGCTTTGTGCTTGACCCAGTGCTTAGCTAACTGCAGAGCCAGTTTAACTGATCTAGGAAATGAATTAAGTTCTTCTTGTAAGCAAGAAGTTTTTAAATTACTTTGTTCTTCAGATGTCTGGGACTTGGTGTGTTTTTTCTTTAATTCAATCTGTAAGACTGGCTTGTTTTATTCTAATTTATGCTTCTTTTGTAATCAATAATTGAAGTATATATCAGACAGTCTGAAATTATCAAGCAGTAGAACAACTAGTCAGGATCATCATACGTAGTAATTAAAATGCCTTCAGAATGCCTGTGCTTCAGTTCCAAGTACTCAGCCAAGTGAACGCCATTTTCTTAATGAAAAACAAAAATACAGGGGGGAAAATAACAAACATCTAAAGAGTCTCAGGCTATGAGGGGCACTTAGAGCTTTCTGAATCATTAAATTCCTATAAAAAGGATTAAAACTTTGACTCTGTCCTCAGCAGGACTTTATTTTCTTTAAATCAATGGTTTTCAAACCTCTAAAAGCAATTATTGCAAATTGTGTCTGTGTTTGTATCTGTGTACACAATATATGTGCATTCAGTCTCATGTCATTTACAAATGAACTTTATAAAAATTTTTATGGAAAACTATTAACATGCCTTTCAGAATTTGTGGTTTATAGCAATAGTGTTATGAAATAAAATCCTCATTCTGAATCCTTTCTTACTAAGCACAGGAGGAAACTTAAATTTCTTAATTTGAGTCTTAGTTGTCTTTGAAGTTTTAGCTACTATACATTGCGATATTAATAAGGAAAGCAGCTCCTTCCTTCATGAATGACAGGAACTTCTTCTGATATTCATATTTGATATTCAGTTCTTTAATTAACAGCACTATAACCATGACATAAAAGAGTACCTGATCTTGAATCTATCAAAATTACATCCACTCTCTTTTTGCAGATTATCTTGAATTGAATTTGTTGCTGTGGGGAGAGTAGAGAAGTCAACTACAGTCTGTTGCTGCATTCAGGTTTTAAAGAACCATGTTGCACCTTCAGAATACTACAAATTAAAGACCAGTAAGTAGAGTTAAATAAGCAAAAGTCACAAAATATATGTTGCAAAACAGTTCTTGGCAATCTGTGTTCTTTTTGGCGGCTAGCCCAATCTTTTATGACCCAGTTGTGGTAAAGCCCTACAAGTCCCATAACATGTAATTCCTTCTACCATTATCAAGATCCCTTGGTGGCCTTACTGGGAAGTATTATTGTGCTAGAGGATATCAAAAAGCCTTCAGCCAATTCTCAAGTTGTCTGCCTTTCATCTGGGAAGATGAACAGACTCATCCTCCACCTACCGTGGCAGATATTCTGATGGAGCTACAGAACATTTGAGCGAACTTTAACTGTGTGGAACTTTGCTTAAAAGACTGCCACAATGATGTGCCGGTCTGAACTTCCCAACAACTTTGTTACAGCAAAACTTCTACAAGCATAAACTTTGCTATCGTTCATCAGTTTCATAGAATTAAGTTTAAATTACAATTCTGGATTCAATAGCTTGTTGATAACATTCATCTAAATGCAATTAATGATCGCAATAATTCCCTTCGGTAAATGTGCGAAACAAGTATTATCCATGGAATTGGTATCTTTAGTTATAAGGTATAAAACATCGATTAGTATCACAATAAATGAAGATAACTGATTCTTATTACTCAGTTGAACATGCATTTTTTTGGAAAGATAATTAAGCTATCATTGCGTCTGTATTTGTGCTTCAAATAGTCACCACCAAAACTACAGGATTTTGTATCATAAGCAGTTGAACCCGAGGTTCTCACAGTGATGATTATGAAGAGCACTGTCTGTTGGGTTTTAATTCTGTGTGGTCCAGAAGAAGATCCACATTTCAGATGAACTTACTGCCAACCTCCGGGTCAAAGGAATAGCCAGCAAGAAACTGGCCTCAGGCAAGCAGCAAGCACACTCTGTTGGCTGCCTGCCTTATGCTGGATTCTTGCTTGGTTTACTCTTCATCCCTGAAGCTGGGGGCAAAACTTAGGCTGACATTCATCAGACTACATGGTATTATACCCAGAAGACAGAACTCTGCTTAACCATCACTTGTGAGAACCTTAAATCCTACACTTATAATTTATGGTTTTACACCAAAACAATCATATTACATGGGCACACAAATCAGTGTACAGAATTGGTTTCTTATATATATATATATATATATATATATATCGTATGTTATGGTACTAATGATTCACTGGTGATTATAATTAATAACCAAAGACTATATATATTTCCTACCTGGTGATTTTGTATAGTCAAATGTCATTATTCATAATGGCTGGATAATTAACTTTTACTGCAGTGTGTGCGCGCGTGCACGCACAAAAGAGAACGGCCCACTGCATAAACTAGAAAATGAAAATATTAATAGGGGAATCAAACTTGTTGCATCTAGATACAGAGAAATTCATTCCTTCCTCTATATATACATACTGTAAAAAAAAATAAAGCTCTCCCTGTAACAGGCCGTGAAGACCCATAGGGTTGTGAGACGTTGAGGGTCCCACATTATCTAGACAATCGGCTCAAAGATGGCGGTAAGGTTGTCAGCCTTATGCGCCGGCCACACTTTACTCCCCAGGAAAATGATTTAATTAATTCCTGCTACTCATTTCTGTTAGAGTTTGAGTCGACCCCAGGGCCATAGTGCAGCCAGAAAAATTAGGTCAATTGAAAAAATTCAATGACCTCATAGGGACTTGAACCCTTGACCTTCCAGCTGGTAGCATAGTGCCCCAACCAACTATGCTACTGTATAACTCTGAAATTATTTATTAAAATAAGCAGGGAAACAACTCATCATACTTAGTAACAATGCTGATATTCTGGGGACACTTTATGAGCACTGTCTTACCAATTAGGGCAGTGCATGGGGATAGTCTGTCTCGTGCCGTGTTATCTCCTCACTGTAATTTCACAGCTTTTATTAAGCCCAACAATAAAACTTTCACTTTTGCCAACCCAAGTGCAACATCAGTCTTCTAATGGGTAGTCATATACTTTTGTAGTTGTTCCACATATTCAGAATTTCAACCACCAGAAAACAAAATTATATACATGTAAGGTAAAAGGTAAAGTTGTCCGTGTTTAACTTATTGAGCCCTACACCGTGAAGGCAAATGTGGGAGTGGATGTATACATCCACATTTTCTCGACCTCAGCACTAGTTGGAGGTGAGTGGTCAGCTTCACACCCCGGCCGCTTTACTCCCCGGGGAAAGAGCTCCTGGTACCCATTGAATATGAGACTGGGTAGACCACACAGCCCATCTAGATGATGCAGAGAAGAGAAAATACTTGATCCTACTGGGACTCAAACTCTGACCCCTCAGTCCTCTAGCTCTTAGCCAGCTGCTATACTGCCTACACTATCCTGGCTCCCATTTTACATATGATCCATAAACTGATTACTATTGTTTTGGAAATTAGCCTCGTGGGGTGTGGCAGATACATACCAATGTTTCATAGGAACTTACAACCTCCATTTTTCACTCCTGCCCTGAAGATGAGCACAGCAGGTTCTTCCTAGACATTGGTACTTATTTGCCTGACCACAGAAGATAATGTTATATTTCACTCATTTGTATTCATTATTGTCCCAAAATACTTCAATTTTAACACATTTAAAAAAAACAACAATTTTGTTGCCTCTTATGGGAACTTTCTGTACAACAAAGGCAAACTTACGAATGGGTGTTGATGACAAGAGTGACTTACCATCAGGCTGACTGCTGGTCCCAGCTATTGGTGAAGGAGGTCGAAACACGGGTTCATCATGATCCCCTTCACCTGCAGAGTACGATGTTTTCCTTCCATTCTGTCCATTCCCTTCCGTTTCTGACAAGTTCTTGTCCCCATTCCCAGCACTCACTGTATTTGTCACATCATCTTCTAGTCCACCCTTATCCCCAACATTACCAGTGGCTGAAGATTTCACTCCCGAACTCCCATTATCGGACATTCCCCCACTCGCAGACCCCTTTTGATGGTGTGATTGTAGTGGAGGGGGTGAAGCAGATGTGGATGCTCCACCAGTGGATTTCACAGCACTAGAAGACGATGTTGTTGTGGTTGCCGATCGCGTGGTGGCGGCAGCAGCAGTAGAGGTGCTGAGAGACGACGAATTAGCAGGCATTTTTGAAGCACGCTCTAAATTTCTAGCAGACACGGAGTGGAGCTGCTTCTTCCTGACACCGGCACCTGCTGTGGCAGATGTGGAGGAGGCAGAGGATGAAGATGCATTGTTGAGATGTGTGTTGGCTGCGATCAGGTGTTGGTCCAGACGACGGCTGGTGTCTGCGAGTTCTCCGCGAAGCAGAGCGACCTCCTCCTGTGCTTGTTGGATATCTCCGTCAATCCGCGCAGCAAGTTCTTTGTTCTCTTCGACCATCCTGCGAAACTTGGCCTGTAAACACAAAATCATAGGCGCTACAGTCAGATTTAGGACAGGACCTCTTCTACTGTAAAGTTATATGAATCCTTAACAAGATGCAGAACACCATGGGATAGGAATCATTGTAAGATTTTTAGCACTGTCATGTGACAATGCACAGAGAGAGGGAAAAATGTGGGGTTCAATCACACAATCTGTATTTCACAACTTGCATACCTGAAGGCATATTTCGGAGCCGTTAACATAATGGAAACCTAAGACTGCATTAATACTGGGAGCAGCACAGAATCAATAATATCATGGTCAACTTCTTATACTTTCATCTTTCAGCCTATTCTGTTGCCTTTGAATTTTCTTCTACACATTGCCAATCCTCGTAGTGGAACAAACAAAATTAGCTCTGCATCAGCACATCTGTCATGTATTCATGATGTGCTATGCCACGTATTCTCGAGCTTTCCACTGTGAATTTATAGTCCACTTACATACTGCTCTGCTTGGTACCATCTGAAACAGTTCAGTAAATGTCTGGGCCATGCAACAGACATGCATATATGTTCTCTGGCAAGTTTGATTATGTTGAGTTATATTAGCTTAGGTTAGGTTAGATTTGGTTTGTTCAGGTTAGGTGAGGTTACATTGCAGAAATATGCAAATGTTCTTTGACATTCTTCTTAAATTAGCCAAGCAACTCAGCATGGAAAGGGTTAACATGCAAAACTTCATATGTGAATACTCTTATAATACAAAGTAACACTGATCGCCTTTGTAGCTGTCATGTGCAGCTCAGTCTGAGCCAGTTTAAAACAAAAATAACATCCGTCGACAAATGTTTTCAATAGGAATGCTGAAAAGCCTAAATGAAATACTTATGGTAGCACTACCAAGCTTCTCTGGTGCTCCTAGGGTACTAGTACAACTAGTGCTGCTCTCTTGTTTACTGCTGTGGCAACACAAAGTGATTGCCTTATGCATTAAAGATTGCCAAAAGCTGAAACTGAGGTGGACCCACGTTAATTCTGTCATAAGTAACTGGTTCTGACTGCACTTTGCTTTACCCTGCCAATTCTTATTCCTCACCCTATTTCTGATGCTATATATTCTCAATACAGACAGTGTTTTTAAGCAAAAAAAAAAAAAAAAAAAGGAAATAGGATAAACTCTGAAGAAACAAAAAGAGAAAGATCTCCAAGTCAAGATATTATGCAGGGGGGCCCCAAAGAACTAGTAAATCTCAGTTTTTGACTACAGTCTCAAAACCACAAACTACTGACAAAGGTCTCTCCAATGCATGGCTTCAAGTTGCATATGTGAACATATTTTGATCTGTTTGTGGGTGTAAATTCAACCATATGCCTGTCCCTGTATATTTCAATGCTTCAGCTTAATATTCAGTTTTGGGCCAAAGTCCACACATTGTAAACCAGTGATCCAGATGTTGCTTAATTATCATGATGTCACACACACACTTGAGAACTTAAGTAGAGTCTCTCTCACTAACTTCATGAATTATTAATTCATTTAGTCAGTTCATTAGTAAATTAGTAAACTCATTAATTAATTAGTTCACTAGGAAGATAGTTCACTAGTATGTTAGCTAATTGTTTCCTTAATTAGACTGCTAGATAACTAGTCACTGGAGGGACGCTTTGATCATCTTGTTTCCATTTGAGATTTGAACTTGAAACCTTTTGAATCCATAACAAATCAACTGAAGGCAAGTTCATTTCATGTGTTTTCCATCTGATTTTGTTTACAGAAGGAAATATGTTTGTATTTTATTACCGTTGTTATTATTATTATTATTATTATTATTATTATTATTATTATTATTATTATTATTGTTGGAGGGGGTGGGTTTCCCCATGCACCACGACTAATAGTCTATTGTACATCCCCCTCTGATATTCTACCAGTCACCATACCCTACCGATACTGGTGCTCCCTATCAGCCCCGTTCAGCCAGCAAGGCTGGCAGTGATACCCGATACTTCCCCATCTACCGGAGGCATTGGAAACTACTTGGGCGGGGAACTTTGCCTAATTTTGCTCGGAGGTCTCCTAGAGACATGAGGATCTTTTACGTGCCGTAAATCTACGACACGGGACCCACAGCTTAAAGTCCCTCCCGGAGGACTTGTTCCTTGAATTTTTCCGCCGTTAAAAATTCCACGACCTCCGCCGGGTTTGAACCCGCGTGCCTTGAGTCATGAGGTGGGAACGTTACCCCTAGACTATGGAGGCCGCTTTATTGCCATTAATTCATGTTTTAGCATATCAGATTGAGGTCCAGGTTCCTGAGGACCAAATATTGCAAATTTCTGGTCTAGAACTATCTAAAGTGCACATTGAGTTCTGGTTGTACTCTCCACCAAATTGTACAAGGATGAACAAATCAAAGCAGATGAGATGGGCAGGGCATGTGGTCCAAACGGAACATAATGGAAACATTCATAATTTCAGCAAGAACACCTGAGACCGCTTAGGAGAACAAGATGCAGACGGAAGGATAATATAAAAATGTATTCAAAAGAAGCAGAATATGAGGATATGGGCTGGATTCATCTGGCTCAAGATAGGTACCAGTGGCGGGCTCATGTGAACATGGTAATGGAACTTTGAGTTACATAAAATTAAGGAACTCCTTGATCCGTTGAGTGACAAGAAAAATTTTGTTCCATGAAATTAATTGCAGAAAAAATGTAACTAAATATATATTCTATTTTGAGGTGTCATTTATTAGCTTCTTAATATTTCAATATTCCAGCCTACACTGCAGGTTTGGATCTCGATTCAAATACTGCAAACTTCTGGCTCAGTTCAGCCATGTATGGGAATACATTTAGTTATGTCTGAGGAAGGAAATATGTCCAGTAAACAGACAAAGGGCTCCTGGAATAGAATTGGTTGAGGAGAGGCAAGATCGGAAGTGTTTGTTTGAGAGACAGAGGAAATTATCTCCTCTGGGGCGCTTTCAAGATCAAACAAAACCTGCAAACATCATTTATTCCTCCATCACAAGCCATCACTTTGGGCAGACATTGCCACCAACACCAGTAGTCATGGAGACGCGGTATGTGATGCTTTATCTTCAATATTTCTGTGAATAACTTCTTCCAGAGCAACTATTGGAAGCCACAAGTTCATTCTTATATTCCAAAGTTTTAAAACTGAAATCCTCTTGTTGTTACTATAGGATTCTGACGATGGTGTATAACACACAGAGATATTGGGTTTTCGGACTTTATCCATCATCCTGGTTTTAAGATAACTAAGAAAAACACGACGTTTCGGATACTGGATCTGTTTCCATCGTCAGGTGAGGGAAAACACCTATTCTGTTGGGTCCCTTAGAAAGAGCTAACCTCAATCACTGGATTGAGGCTAGCTCTTTCTAAGGGACCCAACAGCAAAAACTATGTTTTGCACCCACAGTTACTAAATAACTAACTACTTAATTCCATGAGTCCTAAGGAAATCACAGTTCCTCACCAACTCATGAAATTCGCGCCATTTTTTGAAACGAAAAGGTTCATTACTACATTCACAAAAGCCCGCCATTGCTTACAATCCTGAGCAACATGAATCAACTCCACAACCTCTCATTCTATTTATGATCCATTCTAGTATTATCCTTTTATCTATGGCTAGGTAATCCAATTTGTCCCTTTATTTTGGCTTTCCTACAAAAACGTTTTACGCATTTCTCTTCTCTCTCATGCGTGCTACATGCCTACCCATCTCATCTCCATTGATTTGATCACTCTAACGATATTTCGCGTGGAGTATGAATTACAAAACGCCTCATTATGCAATTTCTCCAGCCTCCTTCTCGCTCCCCACTCCTTAATTGTAAACTTCATCTTTGCACCCTCCCTTAAATACCGCCCTAATGACAGCTCAGTCGGTATAGCAATGGGCTACGGGCTGGACGGGCGGGGTTCTGTTCCCGACAGGGGCAAGATTTTCATCCAAAGCGTCCAGACCGACTCTGGGGCCCATACAGCCTCCTATCGAATGGGGGATAAAGCTGCCGGGGTGTGACGATGACCACTCACCTCCATCTGTTGCTGAGTTCAAGAATGTTGGAGCTATACATCCACTCCCAATACGTCTTCATGGTGTGATACTTAACTAATTAAGCACAGGGAAAACTTTTCCTTTTATATTTTTAATGGGAAAGAACATGACTCACATACAAAACAATAAGCAAAAGTACAATCTTCGTCTGCTTGGGTAGCTGACAGGAATTCAGAACAAGAAATACACTTTGACAGCCATTACTAATGCAAATTGGAAACTGTCCAATCTAATCTGAAGAAGGACGGAGAGAGACAACAAGGAAGAAATGAAATAATACGGCATTGCACTGGATGAGGAACAAAGGAGCATGTCTGGCGGCCAGCCTACATCTGTCAGTTGCAGGCGGCGTCCCGCTGACAGGTCTGTATCCTGGCCCATTCCACTTGACGCCGCCGCGTTAACACGACACCTTGCAGGGCTAGAAATATTTTACAAAATCACACGACACTGCCATGCCTGAGATCTGGGGCTCTCGCTACAGGGAGTGTGATGTTAACTGGGTTGGTCTAGAGGTACCGCTCTAGAATTGTTTCCACGGAGTGTTCGGTTTGATTCTCGGCCGGGACACGAACTATCGTCACTGAGGTTTTGCATGGTTTTCCTCAGTCCTCCTAGGCAAATGCAGATACAGTTTCTCGATCAGGCCATGGCTGTTTCCTTCCAAATCTTTCCAATTCATCATCCTTCTATCATCATACCATCTAACGCTCTATATTCTCGAAACCGAAGAACAGTCGTTAAATAACCCACGGGGAAAAAAAGCATTCAGAATGTAATGAGAGTGGATTCACAGACAAAGAGAGAGCATGATGATGTTATAAGCCGCCTCTCGTTTTTCAATGGGAGAAACTATGCTAAAAACGATGTTCCCGGATGTGACGCCGTGTACTTTGTTCGACTGATGATAACAGTTCCAGTGAACCTGATATATCAGTTGCCAGGTTACATCTCCTGATCTGAGGATGACACAGAACATTCCTACCAAACTACACCGTGTCACATGCCAGAAGACCGTTATCCTCAACTTTCACACTGACTGCACTCCAGGTGTGAGAAATGGACTCAGTTCTGCTGCAGTTGCTTTGTCCATCATCATGTACTACAACAGGAGCCAGGTTAGCTCAGCTGGTATAGTGACGGGAAGGATGGCCGTGGTTTGATTGCCGGCAAAGGTAAGATTTTCTATTCTCCATAGCGCCCAGACCGGCTCTGAGGCCAAACCAGCCTCCTAACGAAGCGGTACTGGGGGCAAAGCAGCAGGGACGTGAAGCTGATCACTCACCTCCAACTAGTGTCGAGGTCAAGAATGGTGGCGCTCTACCTCCACCCTCCCATACGTCTCCATATGATGCTTAATTACGTAAGCATATGAACAACTTTACCTTTTCAAATACCAGTGAGAGGCTGAGTTCACCCTTATGTCGTCCGCCATTATTTATGTTAGTGAATTGTTACAAAGAGGAGCAGAAGATGGCGGCAGTACAGTGTGCTTGAGTCAGTACCAGTAACAAACTTTGTAAAAAAATTACTCCAGATAGCAGCACCGCTCAATGCACACTGCACGCAGTTTTTCTATAGAGTTTTATTCTCTTAGCATAAGTGTAGCTTAGTGTAGTGTAGTGAGGTTAGATATTTGTGACAGAGTTTGTTCCCCCTTTTAAATTTCAACAGACCCTTATGCTAGTTCTGGCATATTTGTCTTCTTTAATAAAGGAAATAAGTCTATCGTGTCTATCTCTGTGTCTGAGAGCCAGCATGGTATAATTATGGGCTTCAAGGCTTGGAAATTTTGGGTAGGTTTCCACATAGGGACAGAGAGTTCTGTCTCGAACACAAGTTCGCACCAGCTGAGGGTTCCACCCACCTTTCTGTTCAGTAGATATGAAGGATAATTCCTCAGTGGCAATCAGATGCAGTGTAGATGTGACCACTAACTTCCACTCGGTGACTTTGTTAAGATCATGTGGATCTATGCCTACATTCCCGCATACATTTTCATGGTGAACCGCTTAATTACTCACAGGGAAAATTTTATCAACATGTCCAAACTATGATTACTTCTGATCCAATAAACAGATGTTCATAAATCATGGTATGTGTATCATGCCACTGCATAGCTCCTAGATGACCATGTGACTGACTACATACATGTCTTCTGTTTAATTTATTATACTATTTCTTAATGGGGGCACGCGGTAGCGTAGTTGGTTGAGGCACTATGCTACAAGCCGGGGGTCGCGGGTTCAAGTCCTGATGAGGTCACTGGATTTTTTCAATTGACCTATAACTCTTTGAAGAATAAAAGAAAGAAAAAATTGGGGGAACCTACAGAGGTTCCTACACAGCATTTAAAAAATGTTTAAAAATTAATCTCATGCTAATCACACTGTCTCTCCATTACAAATGTCAACTGGATAATGTCATTTAAGGAAATAATCGCCATTAAACGTCAGAATCACATGAAGCTTATAAATGTAGGATTTTAATAATAAAGCAGGTTGGCACACGCAGTAACCTGTGTGCTGTAAAGGGTTACAGTTAAAACTCTATTTCCTGATGAGCTCTGTCAGTAAAGTGACAATGAGTGTTCTTCCTTTCTTTATTTATTTTTTAACGATGCTGTTAGTAACTCAGACTACACAGCATTGAATGATTGGATGAATAGGGTATACAGCGATAAAAGGGAGGCTATCAGCTTAATAGTCACGATTCCGTTCTATGTTGTTAACAAATGTCACCTGAAAATGATTACTGATACTGTTCGGTTGTTAATGTAACAATTCTGTATCAGCTGCTGACGTTGTTTGGCATGGCATGCGAAGAAAAGTGACTAAATGCCATCTAGAACATCTGTGAGAGGGCGTGTCGTCAGGTGGTGACGCTAATCATTACGTCATCATTAGAAAGTTACTAGAGTCTACTTTCAAATTACAACTGGAACAAAAATTGCTGTATGTAGATTTTGTTTAACAGACAGGGCTTCTCCTCCATAAGGTAGCTTTCTAGAGAGATGACAAGCCCCTAGATACGTTTTGGAAAATTATAGAAAGGGCTATGAAGAAATGGTAGTGGCCGATGTTGAAATAAATTCCTGGAATTCCCCTAGAGAACTCAGGAAAATGAGTGAGTAACAGCGGAGACCCAGCCTAATATTAAAGAATTATACAATCCATACATCTGGCAATGTATTGGTTTTTCGTAATTAATACAGCCTCTTGTCTGTCATGAATTTATCATCAACTGAATAATTTGGGATTAGCCCATAGGTAGGTTAGCCCCACGCTGTGTTTCATGAATGTGAATGTTATTACTGCAACAGAAAAAAAAATCGTTCTGCTTTCAAAACATAGTACTTTGTTTAATGCAGCTCGTCCCTTTGAAGTACACGCATATTACATTTTTATAATCAGCGTTACAAAGCAGCAAATTCAATTACATTGTCGTGAAAGAGTTTCCGGTTTATATACTGCACTACTTCAGGCATTCAGGCATTTAAATGGCGAATTTTGTTTTTAACAAAGGATTTCTTTTCGTCTTTCCCATTACTATAATGCAGTGGGGTACCCACTGGAGTCTATTCCGTTTATAATTTCATGTTTTTTTCCATAATTTTTAATAAGTGACTCAATAAGTCGGCTTTAACCCAATCTCTCACAAAATATATCTGGCAAGTGCATGAATTCGCAGTTAATCAATAAAGAGTACATTTGTTTACAATGACTCAATATTCAGCTCAATTATTAAATTCTTCAACATTATGTAAGATTTGAAGTTCTCACAGCAATGAATTCTAAGATTATGGCCTTATGGGATGTGGGGTTGTGTAGGTTGGTAGAATAGGTACCCAGTATCTCTTCCACCCTGAAGAAGGATACAACCGGTTCCTCCGAAAACGTTGGTACCGATCTATCAAACTATATGGCATCATGTTCCAGAAGAATGTAATATGAATCTTCATTCACGAGCAAGCTGCCTCAAGGGGCAACTGAATTGCACTGTCCCTTACCACGGCATGAAGACATATGGGGGAGCTGAGGTACGGTATAGCTCCACTATTCTTGACCCAAGTACTACATGGAGGAGATTGTTCGGCTTCTTGCACCAGCTGCTTTACCCCCAGGGATGAATCCCTTGGTATTCATTGACTATGAGGCTGGATGGGCCCCAGAGCCAGTTTGGGCGCCGTCCAACCCGTAGACCACTGCAATATCGACTGAGCTATCCTGGCAACTATTCAGTATGTACTCTGTTCAAATATGGCCAGAACAATGACTACCTTAATTGAGGATTTCTGTGGTTTCCTTGGGACCCTCCACGCGAATGCAGGGTTAGTACATCAAATTAGGCCATGGGCACTTCCTTCCAAATTTTTCCAATTCATTATTCATGAACAATCCATCATTTGACTCTATGTTGCCTCAGTTAAGAAATAAATTATAATTATATTAATGTGATCTTATTTACTAAATTTATCGCCATTACTAAGGGAAGCAAGGGCTTCTTTGATATTCCTGAGATTTCCGTAAGCCATTTCATGTCTGGTCCGACTCATCTCCTCATTAGCTGTCCACACACAACTAACGCTGAACTAAATGTCTCCTTTTCTGGCCTTGCGACTAGTTTTATGGCTACAGTAATTCTACAAGTTCTTTCTGGCTTCCTAGTAATCTTCGACCATCACTGAAGAGCCGACTATAAGCCTAAGAGGAGGGGGGGCATATCAAGAAAGTCAGGCATATGAAAATGTTCCATTTCATCCCCAATTCACATGACAATACAAGTGCCACCATGAGAACCTCAAATCTCATATATTTAAGCATCTGTCGCCAACACAAACAATATGATATTTGTGGAAAATTTTTGAGGTTGGCACAACAGAATCAGTATGAAATCTGAGGTTTTCACAAAAGTGAATATGAAGATTACTGTATTCTGAGTAGTCTGGTGTATATTAACCAACAGTTCAAGGGAATCTTCTCTGAAGATAGAGGCGGAAAATCTCTGAAATGTTTGTATACATATCCACAACATTCTTTGACGTTATATTCCAGAAGACAGAAGATAGTGTCAGCATTCAATGTAGGATATACAATTTTTAATAGTGTACGGCATTATTTTTTTGTGAAAACTTGAAACAAAAACTCGGCAAACCCATAAAATATTGCGTGATAATGTTAACTAATGGATCACTGGAACTTGAATTATGAAATCTGCAAGACAGCTTGTTATACAGGATTCACCATTTTACACACAACCTGAACTACAACATACGCAAGATTCTCAAAGATTTTCATGGCAATTGGGTTAGTGTATCTTCAAACTGTAGACACATCAACATCGGACATGTTACCTAAGACACAGGATGTCTGTGTCTTGAACAGACATACTGTCCTATTCACTGTACGCATTGCCAACACATCACGAACAGCAGCAAACGGTTTCAGCTGGAGGCAATGTCTGAGAATGAACATACATTTGCACAGAAGCAGCCTGACAAATAGAGTGTGTATGAATCGACTGTCTTGAGGAAAGTTGGAAGAGCCAATTACATGAGAGCAACAGCTTTGATTTCACTTCCATACCACAGCACATGATTTTTGGTTGGGCTGTGTTTTAAACGGGGGCACGCGTTTGCGTAGTTGGTTGAGGCACTATGCTACAACCCGGAAGATCGCGGGTTCGAGTCCCGATGAGATCACAGGATTTTTCAATTGACCTAACACTTCCAGCCGCACTATGGCCCTGGGTTCGACTCAGCCTCTAACAGAAATGAGTACCAGGGATCTTCCTTGGTAGTAAAACTCCGCCAGCGCGTAAGGCTGACAACCGTACCGCCATCTGTGAGCCATTTGTCTAGAGAAAATGTGGGAGCCTCGAAGTCTCACAACCCTACGGGCCTTCACGGACTGTTATAGGATAGCTTTACTTTTTTTTACCTTTACGCGTGTTTTAAATGATATAACCTGTACAGATACATTCAGGCTTGCTAGCACTACAATTGGGATTAGAATTATGACGTCTAAAAATTTGGAAACAAAATTCACCCACCCATGGCGAGTGTTTGTAATACATTTGTATTGAAGGGGACAGCGTGAAGCATACTCACGCCATAAGCAGAGATTATGAAGACAAAGTAAAGTGAACTCAGAAATTGTATGAAACTGAGTAATACAAACCCTCATTCCACTGCTTCTCGGAATAAAATGAAGGACGCTCCGAGTAACGAGATCTGCATCACGAACTTAATTACAGTGAATTTTTGTGATATGTTTAATTAATCTCGTTCCTATTTACATCGATATTCAGAAAGGCCTCTGAATCTAATTTCGGTATGAAAAGTGTAGTCAGCTCAGGAGGAGCACATACTGCATACCAAGTGAAGTTTTCATTTCTCTGAACACAGAAGAGAAGGGGGGCGGGCTGCTCATTCTTCATTCCAAGACAGGGAGATGTTCCTCGCAGTAAGTCTGTTAAACTTTCTTCATCCACAACGCACAGAACAGACATTTCATAAGCTCAGGTCTTTTATGAAACAACTTTCAAGCCTCTTCACATTTTAGAATTTTATTTATCTTCTGAGGAATAGTCCTTAACGATTTATGGGAGGAAAAAACGAATCATGTGGGAAAGCGGAGAAATATACAGAATGTTCCGAAATTAATGCAGAAAACTTCGCGTTTCATTCATTGGTTTAAGAACAAGGCGGCAATCTTGCACGACGAAATGGAACTGGGCAGATTCATTTCACGCAAAATGGCTAATACCAAGCAGTAAAAGTGTAAATTCTAAAACTGACAGTCGCTTAGGGACACAAGAAGATCCCTGTCTTTTATATATATGACGTGGGTTCATTACAGTATTCCTACAGCCCTTCACTAACTCCCGAAAAGTGAAGTTGATCCTGTACGTAATCAAGCAGCATGTCATGAAGACATACAGGGGCCTGGACATATAGCTTCAAGCCCCAGCTGCTTTATCCCCATAGAACGAAGACCCGTGCCACTGGATAGACCTGAAAGCCAGTGTGTATGATAGGGAAAAGGGAATAATTTATCGTCCCTGCCGCAGATCGAACCCTGAATCTGCGCTCGTCCATTCGATAGTCTAGTCACGATACCTCCTGAGCTATCCCCGTTCCTAACTGATCCCTTTCCTGCAACAAACGAATCCGGCCCACTTTTTTATTTAAGAATCATTTTAATGTTATCTCAACTATATGCATGAATTGCTTCTGAGCAAACAGAATGCAGTTACCTGAGCGTCCACTAGGAGACGTCTCATTAGGGCCATGGAGGAGTCGAGGGCTTGCTGCTGGCGACTCGCAACACTGCCGCCATCTTTGAGCTCGCGTGGCGACGGGCACCGGAAGTCGGGCTCCTCTTCACCGTCCGGTAAGGCCAAAGAAGTCGAGATCTGCTCATTCAGCGAGACGAGTGCCTGAATCGCTGCAACACACAACACACAACCGCATAAAATGCACGAGCCCACAAGTCTATTCGTGGGCCCTTTCAATTACAAACATAATGGAGATTAGCGTACATTATTTTATCATTTCGGAGGAACGTGCTGCCTACATCTTCAAGGAAGACCAGTAGGCCAAGTGTGGAAAGAAGTGTTTTGAAGCAGGAAGGATGGCCGAGGACCGAAGGCTAGGGTCGACAAATAGGAAACGGTGGCACTGAGAAGTGACATACTGCGGACGTATGTTCGGCGAGGGGTGGGGGTGCAGGGGAAGGGGTTGAAGTTTTGTAACAGAAGGTGAACCGGAATAAAAAGAAATTGACAAAAATAAAATAATTTATTTCATTTTGCTTGTATCCATTTTATTCCGTTGCGTAGGAACGAATTTTGATTAAATGCAGTACATGAGTACAGTCTGCTAAACATGGAATAAAAATTGATGGGACGGTCCAAATAGATTACATGCCTGACCTTATTTCAATACAGATGCGTTATAATAACAAGAAATTAACACAGATTGTAGTCTTTAACGAACCACAAGTTACGTTAAGGTAGACGTAGGGCCTGTTTTGGAAGTGATGTCCGTTAAATGTTAGCGTTGGTTTTATGAATACGTGGGTACCAGAAATGTCAGTATGTTATCTTTGTTAATATGGTTAAAGGCTTAATCTGGTTGTCTGATCTTAATTTGTCTTCATAACTTTTACTCTTCGCCAAGTATAATTAGAATGTCAAGGAGGGTGAGATGGGAAAGGCATATAGCACAAACGGGGACAAGAGGAATGCATATAGCATTCTTGTGGGAACGCCAGAAGGAAAGAGACCACTAGGAAGACCAAGGCGTAGGCGTGTGGATAATATTAAAATGGATCTTAGAAGGATAGGATGGGGTGGTATGGACTGGATTAAGCTGGCTCAGGATAGGGACGAGTGGAGGGATCTTGTGAACACAGTAATGAAACTTTTGAGTACGTGCACAACTGGTGGCTTCTCAAGAAGGGTTCACCTTCATGGAGGTAGTTAGTTAATTAGGTCTTCATTTGTTTCCCCTTAATACACAACTAATACATGCTAGTATCTGACTAAATGACTCGTGTTTATTTAACGGCGCGTTTTCAGTTTCTTTGGTTAAAAAACTTCAACCGAAAAGGTTAGTGTAAATTATGGATTTGAATACACGTGGAAAGAAGCTGTTTGTTGGTTGCTCACTTAACTACGCTCTCAGTATCTCAGACTATGCGACATCGAATGTTTACATGATAATGAATAATGAGCTGGTGAGGACGTGGCCTAATTTAAGGCATCTGTCTGAAAGTAAGGGGGGAAAACCATGAAAAACAGGCGTAGCAAACTGATGCAGCCCATTTTAGCATACATTTCCTATTTTGAAAAAAATAAAAGTAGGTTTATGATATCGTCTTTTTATGTGTCTGAGTATCCTCTCTAACGTTGCTAGGCAACGGTTCGGTAAACACTGTCCCGCGGTAACGAATGCACTTGCAGCAATAGTTATTGAAAGTGTAGTTTTCTATGCAGTCCACGTAGTATCAAAGGAAAACAGTCGATTATTTAACCCAATAATTTATTGTTAAAAATTATATCTTCAGGAAACCATTTAGGACCTCAGCCCGAATACAAAGGCGATATAGACGTTGCACCCAAATGAGCTATGTTTCACGCTGAGGGGAATACTGGCATGGAAGCCAGAGAAGTGAAGACGCCCTACACAGACAAGCTGCCGGCCACTCTCTGGCGCTGAGGAGCCTCCTCTGAGAAATGCATGCAGTTCATATAGCAGTAATTAATCCCGCAGAATTCCGTGTTCCGTTTTCTTGTGTTAAATTCAGCAACTGGCATTGCACTGACAATAACGGAAGTGCATGCATACCGCAGCAGTTTTGGGGCCGCCGATCACGTTTAATTACGTCGAAAATCGTAAAACTCCACAAAACAAGCGTACTAGTAAACTAGAAAGGTTTCATTTCCCTCTGCTAGGCTAGCTCGCAAACATTTTCCTGGCAGCATTTAGCGAGTCAGCTCGGAACGCAAACAGAAACGCAGGTAAGTCTTCCTTAGAGAAACAGTCGCTGTTCATTGTGAGAAGCGCACGGAACACACAGCTACACTCTGTGGGCAGAATGCACAGTTTTAGTGTGTTCAGTCCGTGCCCCACAGGAAACATTACGTCTCCGCTACAAAGCCCAACCGGTTAATGCTGTTTAGGGAAACAGTCGCTGTTTACTGTGAGAACCATACGGAACACACAGATACACTCTGTGGGCAGAATGCAGTTTTAGTGTGTTCAGTCCGTACCTCACAGGAAACATTACGTCTCCGCTACAGAGCCCAACCGGTTAAAGCTGTTTAGGGAAACAGTCGCTGCTTGCTGTGAGAACCATACGGAACACACAGATACACTCTGTGGGCAGAATGCACAGTTTTGGTGTGTTAATGCTACTGGTACATATAGTAACCACTGGGCCTTTTCTTTTTTTATTGCTGTGGGGTGGGACTAAGTCCCTTGTACTGCGGCCACTTCTGGCCTATTGTACCAGCCCCAGATGATATGTGAGGGTGATTGTGGAGCAATTGGTGGAATGAAGATTGGCAGGGGAAACCGAAGTACTCGGAGAAAATCTGCCCGAGCCACTTTGTCCACCACAAATACCACTTGACCAGATCCTGGATCAAACCCGGGCCGCGGCGGTGCAAAGCCAGCGACTAACCGCTTGAGCTATGGCGTGGCCTGGTACATATAGTAACCACTGGGCCTTAAAGGGTTATCTCTTAGGTATCTCCTTATTCCATTCCAATCATACTTCCTCTCAAAATGGAACAAGCAGATGTAGTCAAATTACTTTATGTGAGACTGAAGAGATTGGTCTAGCTTTCGAGGAATACGGAAGGCTTTGTTTTGCCTATCACTGAGGACTCCGTATGGAGGGGAGCACTTCATTTGCTTCCTGCTATCGCAAGAAGCAGCACGGCGTAAGAGTTCTGTTATGGCGCTAATCATGTTTGAAAGGACGAACCTACAGCCACCATCTTGGCAAATAAATAGAACACCCTGTGTTCTTGTCACGTAGCATATATCACGTACACTTCATGTTACAGGATCCAGAAAGTATATTAGAAAAATCAGTGGTGTCTATTTGGTTAACGGCCAAAATGTGTGATATAATTTCTGATATGAAGATTACTATGTTCTGGGATGTGACGCCGTGTAATCTGGTAACATCGGCTTGTTGTCAACCAATTAGTACATTCTTTTTCTAACAGATGGCATGAATGAGGTTCTCACAGCGGCGGTTATGAAAGTGCTGTTTCCTGGGATGTAACGCCCTGTTTTCTGTTGAATGCTAACCGACTACACGGCGTTATATCCCAGGAGACAATATTCTTCACGCCTTCACACGCTCTATACTACTGTCTCAATATTGGGTGGGTCCCTGACACCACGGCATGGCGCGTCCTCAAGGTGCGGATAGGGGAGACACCCTCCAGGTATGGAGGGTGACTGCGAATACATATTGAATAGCAGCCGCAGACAGTAGAAAAGAGGTGGTCCTGAGGCTTGGGGGTTTGGCGTGGGGCTAACAACTTCTCACCTTAAAACATAAGCTTGTTACGAAATATCACAAGAGGCCTCGGATATGGACGGATTCCTTGGATAAAGGACCTAAGCGAAAGAAAATGAATATGAGATTTGGTATTTGGAATATCTTAGAGAGATGGGATGGGATTGTATGGATTAAATTGATCTGGCTCAGGATAGGGACCAACGGAGGGCTCTTGTGAACACGGTATTGGGCCTTCGGGTTCCATAAAATGCTGGGAAGTTCCCGAGTAGCTGCACAACTGGCGGCTTCTCAAGAAGGGCTCAACTCCATGAGTGAGTGATACGCATTGTCTTTTGAAGGTAGTTTGAGGAAATGTTGTTTCCTTTTCTGTGCAACTGCACTGACCCCAAAGCAGCCTCGGTGTTCCTGTGACAGGGCTTAGACAGTTTACGGTTAGTAAAGGGCACACTGTTTGTTATACTGGTAATTCTATCTCGAACCGTTTAGTATGAGAAATAAAATATACACGTATATACAACACAAATATTTTTCTAACATTATTACAGCAGCAGCAGCAGCAGCAGCAGCAGCAGCAGTAGTAGTAGTAGTAGTAGTAGTAGTAGTAGTAGTAGTAGTAGTAGTAGTAGTAGTAGTAGTAGGAGCAGTAGCAGCAGCTGTTTCGAAAGGCAAAATACAGAATACTTACCTTTTTCGAACTGGCTGTTTTGTCGCGCGAAGGCTTTGGAGAATGCGCTAAACACAGCGCTGCGTGAGTCCAGCATTACTCCTTCCGGTTCCGGCATTTTGACGTCATTTCTAACAGCTTACCTCTACTGCGGGTGTACTGGCCATTGTTGAGCGCACTAGTCTACAGTGAGAACTCATGCAGGGCGTGCTCTGTCAAATGAAAATGGTAGATGTAACCACAGTACACAAACACTGACCGCCCTGCTCTCCTAGCTTCAAGATAAGTATGTAGCTCTGAACTGCAAAAAGTTTTACTTTTATAAATAAAATAAGACCGTGATTTAAATACTGTTGATGTAAACAAAATAATACTAATACAAAGTCTTTATAATTAAATAAAGTATAAAATTAAATATTGGTTAATTCAATAATAATACTAGGAAAAGTAAAACATTCATATTCTGGCTGTAGAAAGTGATGTCTTTTAGGAATTTCTTTTCAAACATCACGTAATCCCTTACTGTTACCAGCAATTACCGACTGAGAGAAAAATGTCTACACGATCACTTGAAGCTCTCTCTCTCTCACGCGGTATCATAGTTGGTTGAGGCATTATGCTAAAGCCGTAAGATCGCAGGTTCGATTCCCGATGAGGTCACTGAATTTTCAATTGGCCTAATCCTTCCAGCCGCACTACGTTCCTGGGGTCGACTCAGCCTCTAACAGAAATGAGTACCAAGAATCTTCCTGCGGGGATGGAAGGCTGACAACCTCGCCACCATCTGTGAGTCGACTGCCTAGAAAAAGTGGGAGCCTACGTCTCACAACCCTATGGGCTTAGCTTTACCTTAGCTACACGATACGCAAATTATACAACTTATGCTGGGCACCTTGACTGCTCAACAAATATACTAATTCTTCTTAAAATTAAATTAAACTATTATGAATTAAGCGATTACTATATAAATTAGGTATAACCCTATGTTTGAATGGGCAAAGGGCTGGGGTGTGGGGAGAAGTTCTGCATGTACAGGACTAATTTCGAAGGGCTGCGTTTGCGTTTAACACTGGGAGAGCAATTTTGATGTTAGCACTGAGAGGGCTGCACTGCACGCTGCGTCTGCAGTACTCCAGGGGCAGAGCAGAGACAACGGGGACAGACAGAGAAAAACACTGCAGTTGGAAGGTTCCTAGGCAGTGCCAGCCAGTTTGTCTGTAGAGGTAGGTTTGAGAGAGCGGCACTAGCTGGAGGTGAGTGGTTAGCTTCAATTCCCCGGCCGCTTTACCTCCGGAGAAAGAGCCCCGGGTTCCCTTTGGATAGGAGGTTGGGTGTACCCTAGAGCCGGTCTGAATGATGTGAGGAGAGAAAATTCTTGACCCTACCGGGACTCGAACTCCGACCCGTCGGTCGTCTAGCCCAGAGCTAGCCGCTATACCGACTCCCACAGATCAGGAGTGTTTTAAAAATTTATAACGAGCTGCATAGAACACAGTCCTTCTCGAGAAGCTAACAGTTGCTCAGCTCATCATGAAATTCTATGCGCTTTAAGGAACCCGCAGGTTCATAATCGTGTTCACATGAGCCTGACATTGGCTCCCATCGCGAGCCAGATGAATCCAGTCCAGTATGTCCTATTCTTTTTAAGATGCATATTAATATCATCCCCTTACGGTCCGAAGTCATGACGACACTTCCCGTCGAGTATTCAATGGGCGTTACATCAATACACAATCAGTGACTTCTGTACACAGAATATTCGGAGTGCAGAGAAGACAGTGAGAAATTGCCACCCGTGTACAAAGGGGGCGCTCGCGTGCGCTTAGGTCCACACTGGACGCCCGGAGGTCAGCACAGCACAAGACAGCAGATGGATTAGAGGCGTCTGCACGGGATGACAGATGATCGCGCGACCGTCAGGACACTGCCCATTACTTCCGCGTGTGTCTCGGGGCCTCAAAACTGAACACGGTGTTGTTTTGTTTCAGCACTGGCGAGCTAGCGGGTGCCCCAAAATATAACGTTCCACTCACTCATGGAGCTGAGCCCTTCTTGAGAAGCCGCCAAGAACTTCCAGCATTTTACGGAACTCGAAGGTTCATTACCGTGTTCACAAGAGCCCTCCACTGGTCCCTATCCTGAGCCAGATCAACCCAATCCATAGCATCCAATCCCATCTTTCTAAGATCCATTTTAATATTGTCCACCCACCTACGTCTTGGTCTTCCTTCTGGCTTTCCAACCAATATCCTATATGCATTCCGCTTCTCCCCTATTGGTTCTACGTGCCCTGCCCATCCCATCCTCCTTAACTTGATCAGCTCATGTATTCGAAGCCGTTTCCTGGTAACGGCTGATGAAAACGAAGCAGGAAAAAGGCTTAGTAGATGCTTTGGTAATCTGTGAAGTCTGGAGATTGGCGATAACGTTGTGATTGCTTGTGATCCCGAGTGACGTCTGACAGTGGTCAATAAATCCATTCACAAATCCATATACTCCGTCCATAGTAACAATACTTTAGGAAGAGTATAGTTATAAATACTTTGGTAGAGCCTTCCAGTGGCAAAAATTTTAAGAAAAAATTTGTAGCAAATTGCAGAAAGATATAAAGACACACTGACAGAAAGATAATGCAGAGAGAAAGAAAAATATACAAGCAAAGAAATGAAAAGAGATTGATACAAAGAAGAAGGCAGAGATAAAGAAATAGAAAACAAGAGAAACAAGAAAACGTACAGAGAAAACATAAGGAGTTGGATAAAATAAATGCAAATCGAATAATGAAACTTTAATTCTATGGTGTCGTTCCGCATCGCGGGTTGCCTGCTAACGAGACGCGTTGGGCAACCCACAGTTTAATTGTGTTGGCATTACTCCCGAGTTTTTCGATTACCAAACTTTCCGAAGTAGCTCTCGGCGTGCAAGTGACCACGGAGGGGGTAATTAGTCGTAACTTCCCGATACGTGCGCTGCGTCAGAGGGGCACACTGGTCTTATCTCTCAATTATTCACTGGGCCCCAAACAGAATGTATCTACACTTCCCCACCCAAAATGTCACATTCTGCATTACTGATACTCCAAATCAAGGCTTTCCCATTGACTTTGCCATTACAGCACACATCTCTGACACTGCTCGATCCTAATTCGGTCCCAATGGATTGCGATAATGGAGAATGTCTGCCTACAGCTTGCAAGCACTGAAATCACACTTGATGTAAAAACACAGGCCATTAATAACTATGAACTTTACATTTACGTAATTATTCCATTCCGTACACTGGCACTAACTTCGTCGACAAGCGGCGGTCGCTCGGTCGGTATAGTTCGCTTGCGGACTCAAGACACGGAGTTTTTTTGTACGCTTTCGTCATAATCCTTCCAACCGCAATGTGACCCTGGGGTCGGCTCAGCCTCTAATATAAATGAGTACCAGGAATATTCCTGGGTGTATAAAGGGCGGCGGGCGTGTAAAGCTGAAAACCTCCAACCTGAGACAACTATTCAAAAAATGTGGGAGCCTCGATGTCTCACAGCCTTATGACCCTCCACAACCTGTTACAAGGATAGTGCTACCTTTATTTTTGTATATTTTCAGTGCTCTACTGTTATAGGCCACTCGCTGTTGGCAAGCACTTAAAGAAAGTTATTATTATTATTATTATTATTATTATTATTATTATTAGCATCTTAAAAAGTTCCCAGCGTTTAAAGGCCTCGGACTTTTTCTAGGCTGTAAAGTCTACTTTCATAGCCATGTTGATTATACTTCTTCTAGAAATCCGTGGTTTTAGTCTGCAAGCGAACTATGCCGACCGAGCGACAGCCGCTTGTCGGAGAAGTTAGTGCCAACTTTAGCGGATAGAGGGTGTAACGTGGTCAGCGCAACGAATCCCCACGACCTTTAATCGTTTATACTTCATCTAGAAGTTAAAAGTATTATATCCCAATCGTTACATTGCTCTTCTATCGGTAATGTTATTGTTTGTGTAGTGGCCCTACTCCGGTCTGAAGCCGAACTTCCGTCGCGTTGACTCACTCAACTGAGCGCGACAGGATTCAACAGACAGCTCTAGGCTTATGCTGTAGCACATTTTATTCTGGTTCTTCCAATTGTCTCATTCCTTTAAATTTAATTTTAATACCCTTCGCGGTATCGATGCTGTAACCATTCATTTAACATGGCCAAACCATTGTAGTAAGTGCTATTATAATTCTGTAACAAGCAAACGAATTTCACGTTCTTGTATCAAAACTGTATTTCTAGCTCTGTCCGTTATTTCTCTTGTAATATTTAGTTTCCCAGGGCAAAGCAGCAGAGACGTAAGGCTGGCCACTCAACTCCATCTAGTGACGAGGTCAAGAACGGTGTAGCTATACCTCCACTCCCCCATACGTCTTCATGGCATGGTGCTTAATTAATTAAGGACAGGAACAGCTTTATCTCTATGTATTTACTTCTAGACTTCCTGGTTAGATCTGGTACACAGCGACCCTAATTCCGGGCTGCAGTAGTGACACAAAACTTCCTGTCTACCGAGTGTCTTCGTGAAAGGGCACTAATTTATGGACGTAATGTCTCTTTAAACAAACAGCCACGCCCCCAGGTCCGAAATCAAGGCTCTCAAATCATACAAACATTTGTAGAGCTCACGCGGTGCGATGCTGATATGTTGTCTCTACTGTGGGTCACGCAACGCACTTCACAGCGTGAAACTCTTCTTGCAGGTCGGCTTGAGGGGGCTGGGAGGGCCGCCAGATCTCGGACATCTGTTATTAATCTGTGTAATATAACCACTGCTAACATCCGCTCACAGCTCAACGGGAAGTCACATCTTCTGTTACATAAGCTTCCGTACTATTAACTTCCGCTGTAGGATTTCAGGTCCTTACAGCGGTGGCTGAGACACTATGCTATAAGCCGAAAGGTCGCGGGTTCGATTCCCGATGAGGTCACTGGATCTTTCAATTCACCTAATCCGTCCAGCTGCACCGTGGCCCTGGGGTCGACTCAGCCTCTAAAAGAAATGAGTACCAAAAATATTCCTGGGGGTAAAGGGCGGTCGGAGCGTAAGTCTGACAGCCTCACCACCATATGCGAGCCGAGTGTCTAGAAAACGTGGGAGCCTCGACGTCTCACAACCCTATGGGCCTTCAGGGCCTGGTACAGGGATAGCTTTACTTTTTACTTCTTTTTTTTTTTGTTTTCCGGGATATAACGCCTTGTAGTTCGCCGAGAGCCAACGGACGTTTCGTGACCTCTATCTTCAGAGTCGAAGAATAACCGAGCAAGAAAACAGCGTGAAAAGAGGTGGTAAGCAGAGCTCTCCGAAACGTCGACTGACTTAAAATGAACTACACGGCGTTCTATCCCGGAAGACAGAACTCTCCAACTTGTCCTGTTTTGTCTCATATCCTTCACCAGGCATACATGTGATTCCATGACGTGTCAAGGCCAACACTTAAGGCCACCTCCCACGTACAACACGCAGAAATAGTCAACTAACTCCATAGAACCGAGTACTTCTCGAGAAGCCGCCAGTAACTCAGCTACTCAAGAATTTATCGACATTCTATGGAACCCGAAGGTTCATTACCGTGTTCTCAAGATCCCTCCACTAGTCCCTATCCTGAGCCAGATCAACCCAATCTATATCATCCAATCCCATCTCTCTAACGAGCCATTTTAATATTGTCCACCAACCTACGTCTTGGTCTTCCTAGTGGTCTCCTTCCTTCTGGCTTTCCAACCTATATTCTATATGCATTCCGCTTCAGCCATATGCGTGCCACATGTCCTGCCCATCTCATCCTCCTTGACTTGATCATTCTAATTATACTCGACGAAGAGTACAAGTTATGAAGCTCCTCATTATGAGTTCAGACTGTACACCGTTGAATAATGGAGACAGAGGCAAATGATGAATTAGAAAGAACATACAAAGAAGGGTCAGTGGAATAAGTCGAGGTATAACCCCGGGATTTTCCTGCAACTGAGGAAAAGTACGACAAGCGTCAGTCATGACAGCCGATATTCAGAACCTCCCGAATCCCCAGCAGGAGCGCTATGGGCTCGACAATTAGGTCTGGCGAATCAAATCTGTCCAGTCACTATATTGACTGAGCTATCTCGGGTCACGTCAGTAACAAAGTAATTAGAGGGAATATACATTTACACAAGGATCAATATGCAAGGATGGGAAATAAATGCTTTCAAGCAAACGGCGTTCCACTGCATACACAAGCAGTTGAGGAAATCTTGTGTTGTTTGTATTGGTGGAGTGTAATACGTTGTGTCGCTTGACAGAGAAAAGCAAACTATACACTCAAAGAGAGAAAAGCGATAACCAAGAAGACTCAGCCCAGGACATTTATATACTTGCTCCAAGCGTTTTAATGGTGTTCACTACAGACAGTGTCAATAACACTGTTTGCATGCGCAGAGCATCTTACTCGGGACGTGGAAGAAGCACAGCAGAAAGCAGAATTCTTATTAGAAAACTCTTATGTATCTTAAATTCTAAGTTAAAGAGATAAAGCTATCCCTGCAATGAGACGTGGAGGCTCCCATATTATCTAGACATTTGGCTCACAGAAGGAGGTGAGGTCAGCATTACGCGCCGGTCGCACTTTACCCCCAGGAAGACTCATGGTACTCATTTCTGTTAGAGGCTGAGTCGACCCCATGGCCATAGTGCGGCTGGAAGGATTAGGTAAATTGAAAACACCCACCTCATCCGGAGGAACTGAGTAAAACCATGAAAAACATCACTCAGAATATCTGGTGCCTGACAAGATTTCAACCCCGGAATCTCACGAGTCTAACCACTCGACCGTGTTCCCCTGTATGTTTTCCTAACAACACGTATCCTGCCTGTCCCCGTAAATACTCTAAGATTGGAATTTAGCGCCGGGACCCAGCAGTACGTGCTGCGACATGTCTGCCCGGCGGTCAAGCGGAAGTGTGCAGCATTTACCTGCGCGAGTTCGTCTCTGTGCTCCCAGTAATTTCCTAACTTCGCCAGCGTTTCGAATTGGTCACGTATGAAGCCATAGAGCTCATGTGATCACATTAATATTTACCGCGCGGTTTCAGCTCGGAGGGAAAACAGTGATCATATGTGACAGACGGTTCGTCCGCTTTAATCCTACTGTCTAGCCCACTAACCATCGCCGCTGCTCATCACCAGCATGAACATCATATAATCACCACCATTACTACAGCCTCGGCTGCCCCTACCGTGGTGATTATTACAGCAACCGTGAGGTCCCTTTTCTTCACCTCAGTCCGATATAATTTCACGCTTACACCTCCAGCTACTGCAAAACTTAAAATTGCACGGACCTGTACCTTAACCTCCTTCATTATCATCATCATCGTTGGCACAACAGCCCTTCTTTTGGCCATACCTTTCCTCAGAGGGAGCACGCGGTAGCACAGTTCGTTGAGGCACTATGCTACAAGCCGGAAGATCGCGGGTTCGATTCCCAATGAGGTCATTAGATTTTTCACTGGCCTAATCCTTCCAGCCGCACTATGGCCCTGGGTTCGACTCTGCCTCTAATAGAAATGAGTACCAGGAATCTTCCTGGGGGGTAAAGGGCGGCCGACGCTCAAAGCTGACCTCACCTCCTTCTGTGAGCCGATTATCTAGAAAATGTGGGAGCCTCGACGTCTCACACAACACTATGGATCACCACGGCCTGTTACAGGGATAGCTTTACTTTCACCTTTTACCTTACGTTTATTTAACGACGCTTTTCAAGTGTGGAGACTACACAGCGTCAGGTGATAAACAAATGATGAATCTGAAAGGACTTGGAAGGAAACGATAGTGGGTTATCCGAGATATTTCCCAGTATCACGAGAGCCTGTGTCCTTGTACAGATTCGAACGAAGCACCTCGCGAAACCAAGTCGGTCTGAGACGTCAGTGGTATGGAAAGTTCCGTACAGGAACTTTCCATACCACTGGAGTTAGTTATGTGTGTGCGTGGAGATTCTTACTGTAATAACCTGTCACTGAAAGTTCATCTGCTCTGTGCTACTAAATGAATAAGTAAACAAACGGGGGGCTGCCATGTTGGTTCATATGTTATTTAACGACGCAGTACAGCCACACATATCACTGCTTCATATTTAGGATTCCCCGACTTCTGGTGTGACGTGTGTAAGCGAATAAGATTTAATTAGTTTCACTGAAGTTGCCGAGGCGTCCAGGAGAAATCAAATACTGACGAAGTTACTAACAACTGCCGTAAATTTCATTAACACTAACAGAGGTTGCCCTCGGGTTCCGACGTAAAACTCTGCATCAGGGTTATTAATATTTACAGAACCTAATGCATGGGAGGAACTACACTGATGAGGCACTGTTTTGCATCCCTCCGCTTCGAGACTTGCTTGGCAAATCATTACAACAGCTTGCTCCAGAAACAATGAATAGCATACAAGACAGTGCCAAACTCAGACGGCTACAAGCTGGCTTCTCGCCGCAGAATCCCGGGTTCAATTCCCTGCCCCTTCATATAAAATTCATGATGGACAAAATGGCTTCGGAGCAGAATTATCTCCTAGTTTGTCCGCGTTCACCCTGCTCATCATTATTTCACAACTGCTTCACACTCTTCTACCATTCACTCACTCAGGGAGTTGAGCCCTTCTTGAGAAGATGCCAGTTGTGCAGCCACTCAAGAACTTCGCTGCATTTTATGGTACCAGAAGATTCATTACCGCGTTCACTAGAGGGCTCCACTGGTACCGATCCTAAAACAGATCAATCCAGTCCATACCATCCCCCACGCCTAAACCCCAAGCTGGAGGACCACCCCTTGTCGGTTGTCCGCGACTGTTTATTCAATACATTCGCAGCCACCTCCATACCTGGAGGGTGTCTCCTCCATCCGCAACCTGAGGACGCGCCATGCCGTGGTGACAAGAGACCCACCTAACCTGGGCATATTTAACTTGTCTCATTTTGGTCCGTCACACTATTAATTACAGAGTAGATAATGAAAAGTTCAGTTCAGTGTGACATACGAGTTTACAACAAGGTTTACAACGTAAGGTGAATGAGGGCTGAAGTGTTGTAAACTCGTATGTCACACTGGATTGAACTTTTCATTATCTACTCTGTAATAAGGGCTCTTCTACCACTGCAGTAAGATATCACAGCAGCGCAGATGGTATAGCGATCGGCTACGGATTGAACGGCAGAAAGAATGGAGTTCGAGTCCAGATACGTGCAAATGATTTTACTCTCCAACAGAAATGAGTACAAGAAATTAATTAAATAATTTTCCTGGGGAGTGAAGCGCGGCCGGCGCGTAAGGCTGACAACCTTACCGCCATCTTTGAGCCGATTGTCTAGATAGTGTGGGACCCTCAACGTCTCACAACCCTATGGGCCTTCACGGCCTGTTACAGGGATAGCTTTACTTTATTTTACTTTCGTCCAAATAGGTTCTGGGGCCCACCCAACCTTTTATCCAATGGGTACCGGGGGTTCTTTCACCGGGAGTAAAGCGGTCGGGACGTGAAGCTGACCACTCACCTCTAGCTAATACCGAGGTCAGGAAAATTTTGATCTATACATCCACTCCCCATACGCCTTTAGGGAGTAGTTCTTAATTAGTTAAGCACATGGATAACTTTACGTTTTCACTTTCACTTAGTGTGGGGTCACGCGGAAGCGCAGTTGTTTATGCAGTAAGCTACAAATCGGAAGGTCGCGGGTTCGATTCCCAATGAGGTCACTGGATTCTTCATTGACCTAATCCTTCCAGCCGCACTATGGCCCTGGGGTCGACTCAGCCTCTAACCGAAATGAGTACCAGGAATCTCCCTGGGGGTAAAGGGCAGTCGGAGCGTAAGGCTGACAACCACACCGTCACCTGTTAGTTGATCGTCTAGAGAAAATTTGGGAGCCTAGACGTCTGAGAACCCTACGCGCCTCCATGGCCTGTTACAGGGATAGCTTTGGTTGAAGTCTAGGGCTTCATCTGTAAATGACACGACAGAGTCCAGGAAGCTGGTGCTTTCTGAAAGCCAAGTGACTCATTTCCTTGGTCTAGAAACGGCTTCAGATATCTAATGGGAGTTTCTCTCCTCGCCACCAGATGGAAGCCCGCTCTCTTGTCCAACACTTGGGGGGGGGTTCCTTGACGGAGATAGAGCTCCGGTTCTTGAAGCTAACCATTCACATTCATCTTGGACCGAGGTTCAGAATGCACGAACATTTGCCTCCATGACTACTGCAAACCTTCACTGCACACTCGACAGTCTGTACTTACTTACTAATGGAGCTGAGCCCTTCTTGAGGAGCTGCCAATTGTGCAGCTACTCAAGAACTTCCCAACCCGAAGGTTCATTACCGTGTTCACAAGGGCCCTCTACTGGTCCCTATCCTGCGCCAGATTAGTCCAATTCAATCCATACCATCCCATCCTATCTCTCTAAGGTCCAGTTTAATATCGACACTCTGTACCTTCACGCGATAAAGTAAAGCAATGACAATATTCATACGCCAAGAGAAGCGAGTCGCCTTGCACTGTTCGGTCATTTGGTCAGTTCTTTGTCCGGAAGGTATAACATTAAGGTATTGTGCGTGGCTCGCAGATAGGGATTAGCTGTATCGATTGTGCCCAATTGAGTAGGTTCCACCTGAAGACGGAGACAGAATCCAGTCTCCGAAACGCTGTGTTTTTAAATAAAAACAGGAGGATGGACAATGTCCACAAACATAATATTTGTACTAATGCACCATCGTCACAAACTTTAAATTAATTTACTTCTGGGTTTTCGCAAGAACATTTTCTGTTCATCAAAGTATCCAGACTGGCTCAGGGCCAACCCAGGCTCTTATCCAGTGGGTTCCGTGGGCTCTTTCTCCGGGGGTGAAGAGGCCGGGTCGTTAAGCTGACCACTCAACTTCATCTAGTGCCGAGGTTAAGAATAGGTGAAACTTTATGTCCACTTCCCCATACGTCTTCATGGCTTGATCTTTAATTAATTAAGCGCAGAGACAATTTATTTAAAATTCGCATAGTGGTGGGTGGAGTCGAGCTGGGTCCACTCGGCACGTCGCCACTTATTGGCCTATTGTACCCGCCCCTGTTGATTATGATGGAGAATTTGGTGGAATGAAGAATGGCAGGGGAAACGGAAGGACTCGGAGAAAATCTGCCCCAGCGCCACTTCGTCCACCACAAGTCCCACTTGACCAGACCCAGGCTCCAACCCGGGCCGCCGCGGAGGGAAGCCAGCGACTAACCGCTTGGGCTATGGCGCGGCCTTTAGGGGCAAATTTACTTCATTTTCAACTGCTGAAAGAAGAAACCACAAGCGTCTCCTTGGACAGCCCTGGCTTAGTGGTTAGCATTTATTATTCCGGCAGGGTGGCAGCAGTGCAAGAGGGTAGCGGGTCGATACTAACGCAATAAACATTGGGGGCAGCATCCCTGTAACCACCCTCGGCTAGGCAGTAACAGTACTTGCCAGTCCTTTGTACTCGCGGGACACAGATGCACAAGGCGCTCGTGATGCTAGTCGACGTTCTTAAAAGCGCGAGGGGGTTTCGTATTAGATTCTTATTTTCATGAGTATGAGGAAAAGTAATAAAGAGAAAACAGAACCAACAACATGAGCTAAGAACACATGCGAGACACGAAGCGTGCTGGTACTATATTCCGCCAGCTTCCCTATAAAGCGTGACACGGTGAAGTCACTAAGTGCAAATGGATGAATTCTGATAAGTAAACAGTTATCCCTATAACAGGCCGTCGAGGCTCCCACAATTTCTAAACAATCGGCTCACAGATGGAGGTGAGGTTGTCAGCCCTAGCCACCGGTAGCACCTTTACCCCCAGAGAGATTCCTGGTACTCATTTCTGTTAGCGGCTGAGTCGACCACAGGGTTATAGTGCGGTTGGAAGGATTACGTCAATTGAAAAATCCAATGACCTCATGGGGAATCGAACCCGCGACTTTCCGGCTTGTAGCATTGTGCCTCAACCAACTACGCCACCAGTGAATTTAACTTGCTGGGCCATGATGTCTTTCTATGGCAAACCCGGGGTTGTCAACTCTCTCGTGTTCGCGCAGTGCCGTTGCATAGCAACGGTCGCGGTGCGGGCAATAAAGAAAACACCGCTCTTCTGTTCTCCCGTGCCTGTACGTAGCGAGCGTTAACTAGTAACGGCCGCTGTTTGACGAGTAAGTGCTTAACAACGGGTCTATACGCCACAATATGCACGCGAATGATCAGTTTCAAGCCCCGAATGCTTTATCCCCAATGAGGGGGTTGGGTGGGCCCCAGTGCCGGTCTGGAAGCTCTGCAGTAAAGAAACACTTTGGCGCTGTTGAGAACAAAATCCAGGCTCCACTACCGTGCAAACCGTAGTCCAAATAGTAATCAATATGTGGCACATTCAGTTACACCCAAAGTACAGCCCATCGCGACTACAGGGTAAATCAAATCAAATTTAAAAATGCGTGAACCAGTCGCCATCATCGCCGAACACCCTCCGGTGTTTCGAAATGAACTTAGTTCGGTCGGCATAGCGGCGGGATAGACGGCCTATTTCGATTCTCGGAAGGGGCAAGAAATTGTCTTTACTCCACAGTGTCCAGACCGGCTCTGGGACCCACCCAGCCTCCTATCCATTGGGTACCGGGGACTCTTTCCTTGGGGGCAAAGTGGCCAGTGCGCGAAGATGACCACTAACCTCTATATGGTAACGAGGACATAAAGTGGTGGAGCTATAACATCATTCCCCCATACGTCTTCCTGGCATTGTGGTTAACAATTTAAAGCCCAGTGGTTACTATACGTACCACCTGCTTTTAAATGCTGCCCACACAGAGTGTACGAGTATTTGAGTGTTCCCTATGGTTCTCACAGTAAACAGCTTTAACGGGTTGGGCTATGTAGCGGAGATGTAATGTGTTTCCTGTAAGGCACGGACTGAACACACTAAAACTCCGCATTCTGCCCACAGAGTGTATCTGTGTGTTCCGTATGGTTCTCACAATAAACAGCGACTGTCCCCCTAAACAGCATTAACCGGTTGGGCTTTGTAGCGGAGACGTAATGTGTTTCCTGTGAGGTACGGGTTGAACACACTCAAACTCTGCATTCTGCCCACAGAGTGTATCTGTGTGTTCCGTATGGTTCTCACAATAAACAGCGGCTGTTTCTCTAAACAGCATTAACCGGTTGGGCTTTGTTGCAGAGACGTAATGTGTTTCCTGTAAGGTACGGGCTGAACACACTAAAACTCTGCATTCTGCCCACAGAGTGTATCTGTGTGTTCCGTATGGTTCTCACAATAAACAGCGACTGTTTCTCTAAACAGCATTAACCGGTTGGGCTTTGTAGCAGAGACGTAATGTGTTTCCTGTAAGGTACGGACTGAACACACTAAAACTCCGCATTCTGCCCACAGAGTGTATCTGTGTGTTCCGTATGGTTCTCACAATAAACAGCGACTGTCCCCCTAAACAGCATTAACCGTTCGGGCTTTGTAGCGGAGACGTAATGTGTTTCCTGTGAGGTACGGGCTGAACACACTAAAACTCTGCATTCTGCCCACAGAGTGTATCTGTGTGTTCCGTATGGTTCTCACAATAAACAGCGACTGTTTCTCTAAACAGCATTAACCGGTTGGGCTTTGTAGCAGAGACGTAATGTGTTTCCTGTAAGGTACGGACTGAACACACTAAAACTCCGCATTCTGCCCACAGAGTGTATCTGTGTGTTCCGTATGGTTCTCACAATAAACAGCGACTGTCCCCCTAAACAGCATTAACCGTTCGGGCTTTGTAGCGGAGACGTAATGTGTTTCCTGTGAGGTACGGGCTGAACACACTAAAACTCTGCATTCTGCCCACAGAGTGTATCTGTGTGTTCCGTATGGTTCTCACAATAAACAGCGACTGTTTCTCTAAACAGCATTAACCGGTTGGGCTTTGTAGCAGAGACGTAATGTGTTTCCTGTAAGGTACGGACTGAACACACTAAAACTCCACATTCTGCCCACAGAGTGTATCTGTGTGTTCCGTATGGTTCTCACAATAAACAGCGACTGTCCCCCTAAACAGCATTAACCGGTCGGGCTTTGTAGCTTAGAAGTAATGTTTCCTGTGAGGTACGGACTGAATTTTCGCATAGCATTTAGAAGAAATTCAGTCTTTAAAGAGTTAAATGATTAAGCTCAGAGACTTTAGCTATTTACCTGAACTGTTCCCGCGTTTCTCACCCCCCAAACAAAGCTGACTGATCGCTCGCAATAACACGTGGAAAGCTTAATTAATTACCTTCATGCGAAGTGGCAGTATGGCCGGCTCAGTAACGAGCTTTGTTTAATAACAGTGGAAGTTTTAAAATAATTTTCAACGCTATTAACGTAAATACATATCTAGCCTAACGAACTAATGTACCAAATGGCTTTGTCTTCTGCGCGTTTTAACGTGTACATGGTAAAAAAAAGTGCTAAAATCATTCGCTGGTGGGCTTGATTAATTTAGGGGCTCCAATTACGCTTCTTACATTTAGAAATGCTACAATCACAAGGGCTCTATTTTGTAACTCAACGCTGTGTAGTCCGTTTAAAATTAAGTGACGTTTCGGAGAAAAATGTCGCCTCCGTCTTCAAGGACGAAGAATGAACCAAGCCAGATAACGTCATGAAGCAGGCAGCAAACAGAGTTCGGCTATACAAAATCAAGACGCCTATTTTTCTTTGCGGTCTATTTAGAGTTTAGAGTTTAGAGAATTGAGACGAACGGAATGGGATGGTAGAATGCCTGAGGAAGAATGAACTGGCAAGGATTTGGAAGGCATAAGTATCCTGGCATTAACCTGGGAGGAATGGGGCACACCACAAAAAATATACATGCATGATAATTAGGGTCCTAGCCGATATTCGAACCAAGGACTTCACGAATACACATCCAAAGTGTTACAGCTAAATCGTCTTGCTCGGTAACAAGCCTACAAGCTAACTTTCTCGCGTTACAGAAGATGCTGCAAATACTCTCGGCTACTCAGTAACAAGTTTACATTCAAGCGCTGAAGTTCGTCCTCGGAAATAGAGTCAACTCCAAACTTGGGAACTTGGAATCTGTCTCGTGTGCAAGGAGTCTGGAGGGATTTTCGAGGGAAAATTCATGCCTGCAACCTGAAGCTGCTACGTTCAGATATTCTCTCACAACTCATTATACGTTGCGCAACTACAACGTGAATGAATAGGAAAGCTCACAGTTCTAAGTGTTACATTAAACATGCCAAGTTCTCCATACAAACAGACCTATTGTACATTAGGTCTAAACTCAATCGCGCCATAGCTCAAGCGGTTAGTCGCTGGCTTCCCACCGCGGCGGCCCGAGTTTGGTCAAGTGGGATTTGTGGTGGACAAAGTGGCGCTGGGGCAGGTTTTCTCCGAGTACTTCGGTTTCCCCTGCCAATCTTCATTCCACCAATTGCTCCACCCTCACCTATCATCTGGTACAATAGGCCAGAAGTGACCGCAGTACAAGGGACTTAGTCCCACCCCACTAGCAATAGAAGAAAAAAAGAGGATGCATCATAATCAGAGAGTGACAAAGACCGTTACGTCATCATCAAGCGGCCTCCGTAGTCTAGGGGTAACGTTCCCACCTCATGACTCAAGGTACGCGGGTTCAAACCCGGCGGAGGTCGTGGAATTTTCAAGGGCGGAAAAATTCAGGGAACAAGTCCTCCGGGAGGGACTTTAAGCCGTGTGTCCCGTGTCGTAGATTTACGGCACGTAAAAGATCCTCATGTCTCTAGGAGACCTCTGAGTTAAATTAGGCAAAAAGTTTCCCGCCCAAGTAGTTTCCAATGCCTCTGGTAGATAGGGGAAGTGTTAGGTACCGAAGGTGACCTCGTTGGCTGAACGGGGCTAATAGCACGCACTAGTACCGGTAGGGCATGGCGACTGGTAGAATATCAAAGGGGGACGTACAATAGATCAACAACTGGTCGCGGTGAATGGGGAAACTCACCCCCTCCAATAATAATAATAATAATAATAATAATACGTCATCACCAGAAATTTAAAGAGTGTAACATCAACGTTAAATGGGAACCAAAATCACCATACTGAGGATTGCGTTGAGCGCACAGGACTTAACTTCTCATATGCTTCTTCCGTAATGCTGTCCCTGTGGTTAAGTAACTAAGCACTACGCCATGAAGGTGTATGGGGATCTTGATCCCGGCACTAGATGGATGTGAGTGTCCGGCCCCACGCCCCGACCGCTTTACTGCAGGAGAAAGCCCCCGATACCCACTGGATGGGAGGCTGTGTGAGCCTCAGATCCGGTCTGGACGCTGTGGGGAAGAGAAAATATTTGCACCTGCCGGGAATCGAACTCTGATTGTCCAGCTTGTCGTTATACAGAGATCTTAACGATGTGTTCGACTTGAGGATTTGAGGTTTTCACACTCAGAAGACAGAAATCTACTGTAGGTGAGAAAGCGTTCTATCTTTTGGACATTAACACCGTTGGAAGTCAACCGACGTTTCGGAGGAACACACGGCCTCTATCTACAGGGTCGAATAAGCCAAACAAAGAAACCAGCGTTAAACAGGAGGTAATGATATTCTGTACGGTATGTGTGTTTATGGGCTATTTTATAGCGAAAATATCACATTAGATAGATCATCAGACAGAAATCAAAGTACAGATTAAAACAACTGTTAAGGTCTACAGTCGCGTTACAGTCTACGAAGAAGTGACCTTAACAAAAGTTTCATTTCCTCCAAAGGTCTAACACCACATAAAATGTCTTACTCGCGGTAATGTCCGTCCTACAAAAAAGTTTCCAAAGCTGCGATGTNATCAGACAGTGGAAATAGTCCAGAAAATTTCCAATGCTAAAAGCATGAAATATTAAGATGTATCTTCTGAATGTAAGTGTACTTTATTATTATTATTATTATTATTATATTATTATTATATTATAACCTTATTACGGAGGACACTTGGGTAGACACACAGATATGATCACACCGTTGTGTTCATGGCGTGCTGGGAATCGAACCACGTACCTCACAACTGCATGGCACGGATCTATATAATTTAAAGTCGATCGATCATTATATTCATGCACTAGGGGCAATTATGAACGCGAGTCGGTACAAATGTATCCTTCCGCGCAATTGAACCGTATCACCCAGTCGGATACTTCCGCATGAAACGATTAGGCCACAAAGCCCCGTGTAATTAGCCATTGGACTCGGTTCTAAATGCACAAAAAGGGCACAATTCTCCCCTCTACAGATATATTTGATCTTCTGTATCCCATGAACCACGAAGAAAAGGAAATATCATAAATGAATTAACGTACCTCGCTCTGCGTACGTTTCATGTGCAGCCAATTTCCCCACATTCGATGCGCTCAAAGCGGAAAGCTTTCACGTATTAACAATTGCGTATCAAAATGATGTCTGACCAAGCAGGTTGTCGTAGCGGTAGCGGTAGCGCTCTAGGTCTGTATTCGGCTAAGTTCTTGGTTCGAATCTCGGCCGGGACACAGGCTATACTAGCTCAGGATTTCGGTGGCTTCTCTCAGTTCCTCGAAGATCATGCTCGAATAGGCCACAACTGCATCCTTCCAAATATTTCACAAATCATCATTCAGTCGTCATCCCATATAGTTTGACACCGAAACGTCGTCAAGTAACCTATGCTTCCGAAAGTTACGCGTTAGGTACAAAAAAAAAGTTAAGCTATCACTGTAACAGGTTGTGGGGGCTCATAGGGTTGTGAGACGTCGAGGCTATCACATTTTCTAGACAATCGACTCACAGATGGCGGTGAGGCTTTCAGCCTTACGCACCGCGCCGACCTATACTCCCAAGAACATTCCTGGTACTCATTTCTGTTAGAGCCTGAGTCGACCCCAGGGGCATAGTGCGGCTGGAAGGATTAGTTCAATTGAAAAATCCAATGACCTCATCGGGAATCGAACCTATGACCTTCCGGCTTGTAGCACAGTGCCTCAACTAACTACGCTACCTGCTCACTGTGTAATTATCTCGAAACCGCAACGCTCGCGCGAAAAACGTAATAAGTACGAAAGGCTATTGGTTGTTTCTGCAGACTAGCTCAGCCGCTATAGTGACTGGCTAATGGCTGGACGGCCGAGGGGTCCAAATTCCAGTCCCGATAAGGGCAAGAATTTTCTCTACTCCACAGCGTCCACCCAGTCTCCTATCGAATGGGTACCGTGAGAAGTTTGCCTGGGGATAAAGCTGACGACTCACGTCCATTAGTGCCGAGGTTAGAAATGGCCGAGATATGCCTGCACCCCCCCCCCCGCGCCCCGCGGGCA